>NW_010138527.1:96492-101202 GCF_000699245.1 Pterocles gutturalis
CCGTGCTGGCGGGCGGTGATGAATGGGGCTTTCGAGGCTGCGTCGCTCGCCTCTGAGCGAGAGGAGAGCGTGGGCAGAGGGTGGGGATGAGAAGCAAAGCCAGAAACAAGAAGTAAAAAGCAGGAAATGGGCCAGGGGGGATAGGAAAGACCAACCTGCTCACTGCAAACTTCAGACAAGTGTTCCTCCTGGAAGGCATGGTTTGGAGGGAGCAGTCTTGGCTTGCATCAGTCTCCCTGATCCGTTATCATCTTATAGCTTAAATAACCCAGCCTATACATTTATTACAAGGAAGTGCTAACCCCAAATCTGGCTTGTGCAGAGGACCAGCGCCCCGGCCACCACCCTGCATGCATGCCCCCAACCCAGCTTTGCTTTCCAGGGGGAGCTGAAGTGCAGACCCCTGGGAGCAGCTCAAGAGCACATCTTCCTGCAGGACAAAGTGATAAAGGGCACAGTATTGAAGGCATTATCCTTTAACTCATCCCATGCAGAAGCAGAGAGTCAGAAGCCCCCCAGGATGCCACACAGCACCCAGTGCCTCCCCATCCCTGAGCAGAGAGGAGCAGCTCCGTGCACTCGCATCCATCCCAGAGACCCCAGAGGGACAGGAACACCCGCCCCTGCAACTACTGTGAGTTTCCAGGGAGGAAAAAAACAAACACACGCAAAAAAAAATCCCTCTGCTGGGGGCAGCCCAAAGGGTCTAATCCTGCTCCAGGATGCTGCCCATCGCCCTGCTCTACCAAGAGAGGATGCTTCTCAGTATGTGGAGAGAGCCGCTTCACATCTGGGCTCTTTTTCCTCCTTTATCCAATTACAGAGTCAGGTCAGTGCTGGGCAGCCTGCGAGCATAAAAATATTCATCATATGGAAAACCAGTATTAGCAAAGACGCTGCAGTTCATGGTGTGAGCATCACAGCTGGGTGTTATGAGTCTCACAAAGCTGAGAGCAGAGTCAAAAAATGAAACCCACCACCCCAGCAAAATAAAAATAAGAGGCAGTAAAAGGAAATTAATGATGTTGTTCCAATTTGAGCAAACACTAATTAAGAACGTGTAATTGAATTAATGCATTATTTAGAAACCCCAGCAAATCCTGAGTGGGGATATAAATGCATTATAGGGTTCCTTTGCCATCACGCCTCACTACCCGCAATTTATTTTAATGTCACCAGAATCTCCAGATTTATTTATGTCCTTGTCACTCACCATTGTTTCGCATTTATCCTGTATATCTATATCCTCTCTCCTCAATTCCATGCACCCAAGAGCTCCATATCAGGCAGCAATGACCAAGCGATAAGTCAAAGCTGTGTAATAAATTAGTTCAGTTCATCAACCGCTTCCTCTCCCCAGGCCCACTAGCCACAGGTTTGGGTCTAATTTGTTTAGAGCCCGGGAAAACATCAAATGCTTCATTAAAAAAACAAATCCATCTTCTAGAAATAATTTTTTTCTGCAGCCTCAAGCATCAGTTTACTCCACGTTACACTGGGAAAAGCCCTGCACAGCAGGGTCTAAGCCTGGCCCAGAATGGTTCAAGAAACCGATACCATCGCACCCTGGAAATAGAGGAAAAGAGCATCACAGGAAAAACTGGGGAAAGAAGGCAGCCCCTCAAAGGTTTCACAGCAGGGAAAGGTCCTGAGATATCGCATTTGCAGCTGGGACAGTTCAGTAGTGCTTTGGGTATTTATCAAGAGGCTTTAGATACATTATTCTTCCCTCCTTCTGAGCCCTTTGCAGCGAGGCTTATGGTTCTTACTACACCTGAAGAGAGGTTTTTAGGAAGAGATACAAAAAACACCAAAAGGAAAGAAAGAAATCCAATTAAACTGTTTAAAAGCAATAAAGACACTTGTAAGGAAAGCAGCATGCAAAAATAACACAGGCAAATCTGAGTTCACACATACGTATATAGCTTTAGGAAAGGGAAGAAAGCAGCAGCATTGAAGTGTCTGGTACTCTGGGATGAGCAGATACTGTAGCAAAATACGCCTGCTGTTTATAAAACATACTGGAAGACTTTTCCCTAAAAGATGCCATATAAAGTGTAAAAATTTATTATCTCTGCTTGTCCATTTTACAGAGATATACACAAACAAGTTGCCAAATGTGCCTGCAGTTTAGCTCCATTAAATCCAATGAATGAGTTTGGCCCACAAAAAACTCTGCACCTCTGTAATAAAGCTAAAAGCTGATAGCAGCTGATACAGTAACACACATACATTTCCATATACTTATTCCTGCAAATTAAAAATACAAGTGAGCTACAGAAATTGCCCTTGTCCAGCTCCTAAAGAAATGCTGAAATGGGGGAAAAGAAAACCCAAACCTTGGAGTTAGGTTGCCCCTAAGCACGAAGGGGAAAGGGGTGGGGGGAAGCCAGCGGGATTGTGTTCATTTGGCTTTTCCCACCAAGAGCCTTGAACACATGTGACGTTTGTGTTTGAACAAAACACCTGATGGTTTTGTCCCCAAGCTGGGCAAGACCTCATGCAGCAGGAACAGGGGTCACAGGTCTGGGACACCCACTTCTTCTCCCCTGGTCCCCAGAAGGGCGAATGTGCTCAGGCTGCCAGAGCAGGGGTGCGGGATGCTCTGCTCGCCAAGGCAGCTGGCCATGATTTTGTTTGCAGAGGACTTTCCTCATGATCAGTGGTTCTCCAACCACTATGTCATCTTGAATTATACCTTGAATCTTACATTGCAGGGGGGACACGCCAGGCAGTACAGAGGCTGGACCCAAATGGCAGAATGTAAGCCCCCCCTCAATTGACTGGGGCACCAGGGTCGGGGGGGGAAGAGGGGAGAAGGTGTTGTGGTCTTTTGTTTTGTTTTTAAACACACACAGCTTCCTCTCAGGGTAGTGTCATAACCACACCAGCTCCCATCTCCACCTCCCCATCCTCCTCCCATGTCCCTCCAGCTCCCTTACACAGGCTGATACACACCCTGCACCCTCAGTGCCACCTCCTGCCCCAGCTCCTCATGGTGCACAGAGGCTCCAGGTCCCCCTGACCTGGAGATAACTCCCACAGCTCCTTTCTTAAATATTTATTATTACTTGCTTCTATCACAGGAATGTCTCAGGGACTCAGACAACTCTTATCCTAGGGGCTGTACATATATTCACCACTCCAACAGCCAAACTGCACCTTATGTATTATCTCATGCTCTTCCTCTTCTTCCTCTGCACCCAGCCCCTGCCACCCTGGCTGCCACCACTCTCCTGGGGGTACAGCAGACATGGGACCAAGGCTCAGGGTCCCCACTCCAGCCCCTTCACCTCAAGGTCCCCACAGCTCTACTGCTTTCACAGCTCTGCCTCCTTCCTCCCCCACAATTTGGAGACACACATGGCTCCATAACTGCCCCACTGAGCCCCACCCAGGTCCTTTTCTCCCCACCAGTCTCCCCTGGGCCGTTTGCTGATGACCATCACACCTCCATCTCTCCCCATGCAGACTGCCCTGCCATCAGGCTCACTCAGACTCTCCTGGGTCCATAACACCAAAAAAACCCAGTAACCATAACAGATCCTGCAAAACACTGCTCAAGGCTGTGCTCCCAGCTCACACCCCCCCACAGTAGCCTCCCCCCTCCTCCATCCTTCACCTCCAAGCCTTGCAGATGACTCCACCAGCTGCCTCCCCATCACAAAGAGCTCAGAAAGGCACAGCCTACCTGCAGCAAGCCCCCAGCCCCACATCCTCTTCTCCTGAAGCTCCTCACTGCTCCACAGCAGCTCCTTCTGAAGTTCCTCTGGTCCGGGGGCTTCCCAGTGCCCTTTGCTGGGAAGCCTCCTAATCCCAGGCTTTTGCTGCACCTGGAGTTAACACCAATTCATATCCAAGTACCAGCAGCTGGGATGCTGCGGGCATTGCTGTGCTGCTGTGGTTTTTCTCGGTGTGAAATCCCAGCCCTGGAGCAGCTGACTGGGAAACTCCACCAGGACCAGTGTGGCTGGGATGCGCCTGGCTGCTGCTTTCCATATCCCTCTGGGACACAGGGCTTCACTGACATAACCTGCTCGCTTGTCCCCAGCACGTGCACAGGGAAAATAAGCATCAGAAAAAACTGCCCAAGGATGAGACTGAGATTCTACAAACAGGCGGGACAGCAGTGGGCTCTCCAGGGCACAGACTGTGTGTCCTGTCCCTGTCGCAGCTTCTCCAACCTCAGTGCTACCTCCAGAGCTCGACTCGGACACCTCTGAAGCACTGGCCACATCCTTCTGTTTGCATGCATTGTGCAATCCTATATCTAGCATAGGATGGGGGAACCGAAATAAATAATCCATAGCTCATAATAATAAACTTTTCACGTTGAACAAGCCAAAAGCCTGACCTTTCGTAGTTAAGCCGTCCTGGTGAGAGGTTAGATCTTGTCTGATCATCAAACAGGAAAGCAGTAGCCAGACTGGGAGAACAAGCTCTTATCTAGACCTGATTTCTCTCCCCTCCAGGGGATCCTGCAGGATATTTCAGTTCTCTCTCACTCGCTGTATGACTCTTCCCTCCCCCAGTTGCTTGAAATCAGCCAAATTCACAATCTAATCTGGCTGAGAGTCAAAGGGGAGAAAAATCAAAGTCCTAATGCAGTGACTACTTGAATGGGGAATTGAAGCCAATCAGAAAGGCATTATTGATCCAGGCTCGGAGCTCCTCGGTCAGGGAGGGGAGAGCTGCGGGCAGCCGCAGCGC
>NW_010138527.1:101270-101580 GCF_000699245.1 Pterocles gutturalis
GATTCCCCTGCCTGTGCACCCAGGCAGGGAGAGCACCCACAGCATTCACTAGCCCATGGCAGGCACTAGCCCACATATGTGTGAGAGCGTGACCCATGTGCCACCTACCCCAATGTGTTTGCAAACACTTCTGGCGTGCATCGCTTTGGAGTGGACCCATCTGTGAGGGCAAGGCTGCTACACCAAACGGTGTGTGCATGTGTGCACAGTAAGGGTGACAGGCATTTGGGCAGCGTTAGCGCGGGCAGCTTTGCCCCAGAGCCAAAGCGCGGGCTGCAGGGCAGGGGAGGGGTGTGCATGTGGGTGGATG
>NW_010138527.1:101697-101922 GCF_000699245.1 Pterocles gutturalis
GCCAGACAGCGCTGGGCTCAGCTCTGGGCATCCCTGGGTGAGGTCCCAATGCTTTGGCCGGTAGTGCTGGCTACACACTCCTCTGCCTTATGTAACCCCAGCAGAGATGTAGCAGCGAAGGGGGGACGGAGATCAGGAGGAGAGAAGCTCCCCACTGAAAACCTCCAAAAGCAAAAGGTGCCAGAGCAGAAGCTGGATGCCCCCCGGGGGGTAAATCCAGACGTC
>NW_010138528.1:0-899 GCF_000699245.1 Pterocles gutturalis
GACCCTGGCAGCGCAGGAGCAGGAGTCGCGTCGCGGTTGAGCCCCGAGGGAATTAATAAATCGAACAACAGCCGCTAAAATCTGCCCCCCCCCTTCCCGATAACGCTGCAGCGGATGATAAATAGACCCGAAAACAAAGAGAAAACAACAACAAACAACGAAAAAACGGAGAAATTAAAAATAAATAAACCACTGTGGCCGCAGGCGCAGCCGGTCCGGGGCAGGAGGGGGTGTGGTGACGGCCGCTCCCCCCTCCGTCCTCCTCCCGGTCCCTGTAGTGTTTGGAGTTCCTGGTGCTGCCTTCGCCCCCATCGCCTCTGCGGGGAAAGAAAAGGAAAAAGGGAAAAAAAAGGGAAGAAAAAAAAAAAAGAGGGAAAAAATGAAAAAAAGGGGGAAAAAAGGAAACAAGGGAAAAAAGCAAAAAAGGAAAAAAGGGAAAAAAAGAAAAAAGGAAAAAAGAAAGAAGGAAAGAAGAAAAAAGGAAAAAAGAAAAAAGGAAAAAAAAAAGGAAAACCAGAAAAACGGAAAAAGAAAATTAGAAAAGAAAAAAGGAAAAAAGAAAGGAAAAGAAGAAAAGAAGAAAAAGCAAAAAGCAAAAATGGAAAAACAGAAAAATGAAAAAAGAAAAATAGAAAAGGAAAAAGGAAAAAAGGAAGAAAGGTGTCGGGTAGTGTCCAGCGAGGGTGGGAACAGCACGACATCCCTGTCGGGGTCATTTTTCTCTTCCCTGGGGTCCCTCCGGTACTGGGGGCAGGAAACTGTTTTTTGGGGGTTTTTTTGGGAAAAAAAACAAAATCAATCGAAAACAACCCTTCCTCCTGACGCCCGAGGTCGGTTCCGTAATGGTTGGTGGAGCGGGAAGAGAACAGAGCGACGCCGGAGCCTCCACTGGCCCCTCG
>NW_010138529.1:0-6437 GCF_000699245.1 Pterocles gutturalis
CTGTGATTCTGTGATTCTGTGATTTTAATTGCATTTCAGAGCATTTCATTATTCCAGATGAATGCTTGTCACAAGCACAGAGATCCAAAGTTCAAAATAATGTTGTTTTAAAAAATCAATCTATGTACAAAACTTTTAAATACTTACAGGTTGACTTTGGTAGATTTTAGTTTTGTTTTTTGTTTTGTTTTTTTCAACTGTTATTCTTTTTCCAGGCATAATCCATTGATACACTTGGAAACTGGGAACTTGCATCCCTGACTCACAGAGTAGTTCCACCTTTTCTTCTAAACAGTATTCCATATTTTCACAATTCCATATTTTCTTACAGATTGGTTTTAACTTTGCTTTATACAATGAGAAATTACTTCTGCCCTTCACTAGTGCAATGAGATTTCAAGGTGCCAGAGATGGGATTTTCAGAAGTGTTCAATGATGGATTAGCTCTACCCTCAAGGAAAGGTAGTAAGAGTTTTACGACTGAGTTTTATGGAAGCAAAATTAGACTGACACCACAGGCTTGGGAATATCATACCAATCTGATGCTATTTGCTTGTTTATGGTTACTGTTTTCACATGTAAGTTTTGTTTCATACATACAAATCCTACACAAATAAGGTAAGGAGACCAGTAGGCAGATACAAATTGCAAATGCAATGCCAGAGTCTCATGTTTTGACCACATTACATCCTTTAGTCAAGAAAAACCAGAGGTTAAAAACAGTATTTACACATGCTAACAGTTATATCCAGATTGGAAAGGGAAGATTTTTTTTTTTTTAAGATGGGAAGGGGGGGGCCTCTACATTTCAATAGCTAAAACTTGTATTTGCTACTGTATCGTACATGCTTAATCACATGTTAAAAAAAAAAAAATAAAGAAGATCCTCATTTTAACACACCTCTCATTGCTCTTAAACTGACGGTTGCATTCTCAGTATCAGCAAATGGGCTTGTACAGTGTGCCTGGCAAAGAAAAAAATGAAATAATATTAGTAGATGGTTATCACCAGGGACTGTGTGGTTGGATTTGTAGTGTTGGATATTTTCTAAAACACTGTGCAAAGAGCACAAAACATGCCACCTTTTTCAAGCTTTGCCCCTTGTTTAAGCTTCCTTTTGCTGAGGTGTGCTTTGCTGTTCATTAAAAGCAGGTACTTCTGTTTCTCTCTTGACAAATCTGCCATCTCACGTCTTCTTCTTCAAAAGCAAACAGTCACTCCAAGACACTGACCTGTTGCGGCCAGTCTTTTGAAGAGCAAAGCTGAAGAATCTTCTGCAGCTACTGATACAGATATCTGGTCTTTGTACATGATGTTGGGGTATAAGGAACTGAGAGAGGGTTCCACAAACCTTTAGTTCATCCCTACCTTGGGAAGATTTAACTGTCACTCACTGTCTCCACTGCATTACAAAGGTTTACAAAGAAGAGGTTGCATAAAAAGTTGTGAAGACACAAAGAAAAATACCATCAAGGCTATGTTGATTTCCATGCTCTGAATGTGTGTCAGCCTTTTTGCCTAGACTATTTGCCTCCATTGATATCAATAAATATTCCTCCCTTCTTAATAGAGTTCACAGCAATGATATCACTGAGACATCTCATGAGCTTACAGAAACCTTAAAAACATTTCGTTAACTGCATGATATTTGGGACAACTAACAAGGCAGCTCTCTGAGTTTCAACGCTCTTTAATTGAATGCTACTGCTCTGTCTCAAGGGTTGTAAAGCCTCTGGGATTGCAAATACAATAATTAATAGCATTCATTTTTGATTCATGGAACTCAAAGGATGGAATTTAACACTGACTGAGGCTTAAACAAATACTGAAAAAAGTCAGTTCATTCCATGTTGTCACTATCATCTTCAGAGGACACTGGGGAGTAATCTGCCCATGTATAAACACTCAGTAGTGTTCGCAGGAATATCACACACATCTGAAGATCTTTGTAGCGTAACAGATTTTGACAGCATGACACGATAAAGCCTGGGGCATTGTTTTTCTTTGTTTAGAAATTCTTCCCTTTCCTTTGCCAATAATTATCTACATTCCCCCACAACGGCCTTCTGCCTTGAAAGATAAACAGATACATAAACTTCATAACTATTGCTTTAACAAATAGTGAAAGCCATAATTGAGAATGAGAATTGAGTTCTGCACAGGAACAAGTAAATACACGCACATAGGCTTGGTTTCGCAAATAGGTTCATGTTCAGCTGTGATCTCAGAATAAAAGGTGATTTACTTATTTTTCTACTTCAGCAAACTAGGTCAGCTATTTTGGCATTGCATGTTTTGGTATTGCAGAAGAGAATCATTTTGCAGGACTCTGGTTCAAGTGGATGGTATTAAGACTTCACAGGAAATTTGCTTTATTGCATTCAGTGAAAAAGATAAACTACCCAGAACATAAATCAGGCCAAATTTTTGTACTTTATATATCTAAAGACATAATGACCAGGTACTCTGAGCAGCAGAGCCTCTTCCATTTCTGCAGAGGTCCCTTCTGAGGATGTTTTGTGACTAGATTGATTAACTTCCAGCATAGGGGTTAGGAGCTGCCACTCATTTGTAGAGCTCCAGCTCCAGCTCACTTGTCTATGAGCAGCCCTAGTTTGTCCTAGTTTGTGAAAAAAAATTTGTGACATTTTACATTTTGTACAAGTTAGCACTTTTTGCTGAAAATTATGTTTGCCATTGCACTGGAGAGAGAGAGGTAGAAAGAGAGGTGATTCTAAGAGTCCGCACAGTGTCTCTATGGGAGCAGAGACTTGTATGAGACTGCTCCTTTTCAAAATAATAGCTATCCATGGAGAAGGCAGCCTACAGAAGGAAGTAAGGAAGGATCTCATAGTTGGAGGATGAGGAACAAATAAATTATGGCAAAAAAAATCCTATTTCCACTAAGAATTTGCTGTATTTTAAAGAGAACTAAATAATATGTCAGTCTTTGTTTGGAGAATAAAGTAATTAGAAGAGCCTATAAAGAGAAGTAAAGCTTTTATAGACACCAGCCATATCTGATGTATACTTTTAAACTATGCAAATTTAAGTACTGCCAAGTATGCAGTATTATATTTAACGTCAATAATCTAAATGCAGTTTAGGACTGTTTTTTTTCATATCTCAATTTTTGAGTTTAAAAAATCTAGAGGAGATGAGCTAATAATTTAAAAAAAAAAAAAAAGAATGTAAAACAATTGGTACTTTCCTTCATAGCTATAATCTAAAGAATATGAAACAATGAAGATCATGGTGTAAGTGAATGTGAACTGATAGCTGCCATCAGGAAAGATAATGTGGATAGCTGTAAGAGGCAATAACAATGAAGTAGCAAAGGAAAAATCACACTATCAGTTTAAAAAATGAACTGAGATAGGTTTAAGAATGCATTAAAGCATCTTAGCCACTTCAGTTTTCCCAGGAGTGAGACAAAAATCCCATTCATGTAGATAGTCTTCAGAAAAAAATTACCTACCATGGGTTTAGCTGATCTATTTATACATATATACCTGATCTGTCAGTTTACTTGAGTAACTTGTTTTATGTTCACTTGGATAAAGGCTCAAGGCATTTTGAAAACTTTATTTGATACACCATATGGCTAAATACACTTAAACTAAAAAGAGGTTCTGTAACATCTTTATACCACCAGAAAAAAAATGCACCACCCTCTGCGCTGCAGGGTGTACCAGATATGTAATGACAACGATTTTGATTTAAGTATTTAGACAATATGTCAAAAAGATGCCATGCTGTAGACACAAGGAGAGAAAAATAACAGCTCAGTGCTTAACTGTATGGCTTGTATTTATGGGAGATGTAAGACACAGATTAGAGCTCCCTCCTTCAAAAGAAAACTGAATTTGACATATCAGATAAAGTCGCTGTCCCATCTTGCTTATTATCTTTTCTTGGACAGCAGCCAGTATTTAAGGTTCAGAATAATAGAGGGGAAAAATCTTCCTGCTCTGCACAAGCAATTTACTTATATTATAAGCTATAAAGTTTAATTACATTGCACTACTTTCTTAGCTTGTACAGTTCGATGACAATGATCCTTTCCTTCTTCTGTTTAAATAATTAAAACTATCAAAATATATGAATCAGAAACTTCCAAAATCTCACTGCACAACTTTCTAAAATGATGAGTCATACGAAACAATCTGAGATCACATGTAAAATTGCCTCACTCACGTGTAACTGAGTTTCACAAGCACATGGACAGAATTACACATCAAATGCTTTGAATGGGATCCAGTCTTAGCCACCTGTGGCATTTATCTACTCACCTGCTTTCTGAGACTGCCACATTCTCGAGGCAGATAAGTTATTTAGATACTGTTCTACTTAGTTCCAAACTTTGCTGGACTTTGCCTAACCTAATTTATACACCGAGGTACAGAAATACTTATTCTGTGAATACTAGCTCCTAAAGTTCAAATATGATCCAAGCCTAGGTGGGATCACTGAATTGCCTGTTAAACTTTAAAAAGAGATGTGGTAAGATCAGTGGCCAGCTCCTCTGGAGCAGAAGACTATGGAGATATCAATTCTGGGCTCTTGACTAATTGGCCTGAGAAAGTACCATCTTCATCCCTCTTTGCTAAAACTCAAATTTTCAAAAAGCAAAAGGTCAGAAAGAGAAAAGGAAGAGAGGAGTATGCCTAAAGTAAAACTGAGAAACTGAGTACCTGCTAAAGATGCCTGGAGTGCATATGCATTTTATACTTAAATCAGTTTTGGATTAAAAAAAAAACAAAATCATCCTTGGTGTAGGAATCAAAACCTTCCTTCTATACTACCCTTGGTGAATTCAGTCAATAAACCATTTCAGCCCATAGCTCCATTTTTCTCAGCCAAATCCCATTTTTCAGCTTAGAGCTCTCCTGTTCACCACAAAGAGTTGTTCCCTTGGTCTTCTCCAAGTATAATTTTTTTTGTTGATGATTTCAACTCTCTTACTATGACATCAGCCCTCCCTTAATGTCTTGCCACACTATTTTTCCTCATCTCAGACTTTTCTCTTCTCCTCTCCTCTCCTCTCTTCTCCTCTCCTTTCTTCACCTCTTCTTTCCTCTCTTCTCTTTCATTTACGAAGTTTTTGATTCCCCTCTTTTCCTTATCTTTCATTACAATATTCCTTTTAGTAGTTTTAGATGTGGCTCACCTGTGACATTACTCCTTCCACTCCTACTCCTATATTACGAATTATCTATGACAGAAATTCTGATATCAGATGAGTTAATTTTCTCCTCCTTAATTTTTGCTGTCTTAATTATTCAGATCTGTTGCACAAGGCTGTCCTTCTGCCTGTCGTTCAGGTCTATAGTCTTTGACTCAGGCTTCACTGACAGTTCTAACTTTCAGGCTATAAACCCATTAGTTCATCTCTAAGATTGTTTTTTCTATGCAGCCGCCCACCTTGTCATACAGCCCATATTCTCTTAAGAGTATGTGGAACAATGCTGCTCCAAAGACTATTAATAAAGTCACCTCTCCTTTTGAGTCCTTCTATTAGCTGTCCCTTCTTCATGTCAAATATAAACTGATAGTCTTCACTGTCAAAGCCCTCCTTGCTGTACCGTCACCCTATCAACTCTGGTTTGAAACAACAACATTGTGTCCCCCCCCATCTGACAGTTCTTTTAGATTTTGGAACAGATACTTCTGGAATTTTACATGTTTCTCTTCACATGTGGAAAGCTATCTATGAAGATGTTTCATTGTTTTTCTCAAATTCTCCTTGAACTTTCTCTTACTGTACTGTTTAGAAATAAAAACAGACAATATCATCTTTGGGATCAGCTCTTTGTTTCATTCCACACCTGCCTATCCACATCAGCTGAATTTTGTGTTGCATTTCAATTGCAAGCTCTTTGAAACAAGATCTGCCACTATAACCTTATATCCTTTACTTTATAGAGCACCTTGAACAACCTTCTGGGCACTGTGAAAATGCAAGCAATTTTAATAAAAGAAACAAGTGCTCATGAATTTTTTTACTCCAGTTAAAACCAATTAAAGGATTATATGGGAGTTTTGAAGTACCTTTCAGGGTAGGAAACATAATATGACCATGCTATCCCACCAGTAGCACCCACGGCAGAGCACAGGTACAATGCCTGCTGCAGACCAAAATGAGGGATTGAGACTACTGTTGCTGCAGTGAGAATGCAGTGTGAGTTTCAACCTCCTTTGCTCAATATGAAAAGGAATAAGCCATTTCCCACCTTTTGCTGTGAGTGCAGTGCCACTCTTCACAGCTATTCATGCAGCTGGGGCAAAGCACAACTTTTACTTATACCTGTTCCTGGCTCTTGCTTCCTTGAGTTCTCCCATCCTCATGTATATCTCTGCTCTGCTGGGTGCAAGTTTCCTCAAGGCTATTTGTGATTCAGTGTAATGAGATGAATGTACACAGGGTACTTTCCCT
>NW_010138529.1:6451-9120 GCF_000699245.1 Pterocles gutturalis
AACATTAATTAGAGTTTGGATGTATACACGCAACTAAATTATAAAATTATTACTAGAGAAATATAACTCCCGAGCTGTCTCAATCCATCTAATATGCCAAAAAGCAATTACTCCCTACAGCTTTCCAAAAGCACTTTATCTTTCTTTGAAGATGTCATCCAAAAGGATCCAGCAGCTTTAATGGTCTGCCGGTGAGTTTCTGGCACCTCTGAGTCAAAAGCTCTGTTGGACACAATACACAAGCATGCTCAGCGTGAATTCAACATGCGTTCAAGTGATTACATACTGAAACATCTTTGTACAACTGTGTGGTCACTCAAATATAAATCAGAAATGGGACTGTTGAGTTTTATTACAGAGTGTTGGGATGTCTATGGGAAGCAAGCTTACAGTCTGCTACCGTTTTGAAAGTGCTTGCAACTTTTCCCTCCCTGCTGCAATTCAGCAGTGTTTACTGAGCTGTACCACAATCAAAGCAAATATGTCTTGAGTATACTAAGAGTTAATTCAACTACATGACTTTCTTTCGAGAAGAATGCACTCAAACATATCTCTGTAATGAAGATTTTTATATTGTACAATGCCACAGAGCTATCTCCTTTATAACAATGAACTATCAAAAATAAATCTTTCGTCTCTGTTATTTAATTCAAGCTGAGAGGGAGAATGAAGATGAGATAGGGAAGAACAGTAGCTTCAGAAATGAAATCAGTTCAGTACTGCAGAAAGATCATCAAAAGGAGCAATATGGAATAAATTAATTGTGGTATAGCTGATATGCTGGCAGGTTTTGGCACTTACCTGGAGCCTGCAGAGACCACTCCAGGACTACGGAAGCAGTATATTATATCCAAGGCCTTTGTACTTCTTTCTGTTGTCAGTCTAAGCAGCCAAGAGCAGGAATACATGTTTCAGGAAATTAAATATGAAATATTCTAGTGTCAAAGGCTAGCATATAAACTATCATTCCTACTTTAGATCTTCAAAATTCTCAGAAAGGAAAGTTCACAATTCTATGCTGCAGAAGTACTTGGGTGTTTTTTCCATGTGTAAGTATATGGTTTAATTCTCAGTTGCATAGTAACTTATTTGACTGTTATCTGAAATGGTACAGAAAATATTCAAGACACATAGGGGTTCCAGGGGTGTGGTAGAGCTGACAGTAGGTTTACTTATCATCTTTGCTCACAGACAGAGACAATGCAATGGAGAAATGTGGGCACTGTATAATAGCCAGTGTTTCTTTCCCAGGATCTGAAACTTTTACCTTTTGGAATATCTTTACTGTTATTCATTTGCAGAGATAGGACATTGTTCCTTTTCCTGTATGTCAGTGAATACGGTGTTAACAGGAAAAAAGACTTTAAATAAATAATTTACAATAAACAATTAAAGAATATCTACTAGCGGAATAGGGTCCTACAATAATTTCCTAATTCTTCAGAATATATCTGTATATCCTTAAGCACAGAGAAACCCAAATTGAAGCCAACATAATGGAATGAGTCTAACTCCACCATAAAAACTGAAAAAACCCTAGACAAACAAAAACCAGGAAAAAGCAATGAGCAAAAACCCCATTTTTGATCATTTCCATAGGGTTCCCAGCATTTCCTAATATGTCTGTGTGGGTACAGTGAAGGAAAACTGCAAGAATCAAAGTTTATTCTTAACAGCATTATTATTGGTAGCATACTCCTTTCCTATGAGAAAATTAACAAACATATTTACAGACATGCACTGTATTCCCCAAATCTGTGTAGTTTGTTTACCTCCCCAAAACAACAGTTCCGTAACTGGCTTTTTTGTTGTTGTTGTTCTTATGACAGAATTACAAGTCTGCGTGTTACAGGTCAAATCCTACCCTCCGAGACTTGAATACTTAGACCACACCAGTGCTTTGCCAGCTTTATGCATCTATTTAGGAAGACAAAGTTCGCCAAATAGCTTCTAGCCAAAGTCTAGGCTTGAATGACTCTCACCAATGGGCCAGACTCATCAGAGCATTTGGAAATACACTTAAACCTGCCCGTAACTACATGCCTGAATGTTCTGCTATGTAGGGATCAGCTGTTCCAATGATCTGCACAGGGATGTTTCTCATAAAGTCCACAATGAAAAGAGGAGTGCAGTTCTTTGGAAAGCTTTCTTTGGAAGAGTCTGTGAATTTTAACTAGAGACGAGCTGGAGGAAGTGTCACTTACTGCAAAGTGAGACAGAGAAATTGGCAATGACACACCCTGGGCTCTACTGCCAAAATCCAGTCAGGACACCGTCAAATCAATTTCTGCCTTCAGAGCCATATTCTAATCCATCTTCAGTGCTGAGCATACATTTACTACACTAGCAAACTGGCAAAAAAGAGCAAAGATAACAGCTCTATTTTGTGTAGGGTGAGAAATATCTTCTAGCTCTTGGTCCCCATCTTCTGCTTCCTGAATCCACAGAGGAAACCCTGTAATTCTGAGAAAGACTGTAAATATCTAGTTAATTGCTGCCTGGAAGAAAAGGAGAAGGGGCACCTGCCCATATAACCTCTCAGTGCTTTTGATTACTGGTGTTCTCTGTCCCCGCTGGGAAGAGTCGACTCCTCCTCCTGCCCATCTCCTGCCCTCCTCTCCCCTTGCAGGCTGGCATGGCTCCAGGGCCCTGCTGAAACAGCAACAGGA
>NW_010138529.1:9151-21715 GCF_000699245.1 Pterocles gutturalis
GAGACAGGCAGGGGTGACGGGGAGGGCTGGCTCCACTGCCAGTAGTCACCTCTGGAGCCTGACAGCAGCAGCTGCCTTTCAGCAGATTCTCTTCACTCCAAATTGCTGTGCAAAGAGCAGATACTTATTAGATCATGGGCATCCATTAGAGTCACACGAAAGTGAGGGACTCATTGCAAATTCAGCAAGCAGCCAAATTCACGGTTGTGTAAGTCAATTTAAATTTAATTAATTTTAAGGGAGTTATGTACCTTTACATCATCTTAAAGGCAGGTCTGTGGAAGGTAAAGCTGCCTTGCCTGAGCAGAGGTTGCTTGCAGATTCTGCAGGATGGCACACAATGGATAAGGGAAACAGGTCCATCAGCCCTGATTCTCCCTGAGGTGACTGCAAAACAGTTACTAGTAAAAAGGATTCTTTTTACATTGAAAAGAAGATTATGAACAAGTGAGGGGGAAGGCACGCCTCACATACCTCCTCTCCTCCCTGCAGTGTGCAGCAAGAGAGAAAGGAGCAGCTGCGCAGAACAAGAACCGTGGGAGTGGGGGGAAGGAGGGAAGATGCAGAGAGGGCTTTCAACAGGCCAAGAGCACGTCTCATAAGAAATCTTCTGAGATACTGAAATTTTCCAAGTGCAAAGCCCAAGACCATCTGGAAAGTAAAGATGTGGATTTCAATTTAAGAATAAAAGGACAATGAGAGTCCTTTCATTAAATTAGATTGGAGAGAAAACTCCACAAATTACTTCTTGAGGCAAACACACATGATCAAAGACAGGTGGAACAAAAGTCTTAAGCATCAGGTCACGTTTAGGAAATGTGTCTAAGCACTCTGCAGGCTCTTAAATGAGCTATTCAGGTGCATTATGTGCTAAAAAATAAATTACACTGAGTTTCACATAACACTGCTTTGCCTTTTCCTGTCAAAATCCACAATGTTGCCAGGTCTTTCCAAGACTACATATTCCCTTCATTATCCCATCTGATCTGATTTCAATACTGTGAACCTGCTGTGAATGTACTCTTTCAAATGGAGTGTCACTGCAGAATATTTTCATGGAAAGAAAAATACGATACAAACATTTGAAAAATATGTATAAGCTTAATTAAAAGTTTAGTGCAGTAGCAGTGAGACATTAAACCCATCAGGAAATTTAAAGAAAATCCAGCAATGATTTTCAGTGCTTGCCTTGTTCTGCAGTTTCCAGATGAGAAAGAGACCCCAGCTACTGAGACCTTATTCAGTGAACATCAGGAGACCCTGGAGACCTAATTAGCTCAATACACACTACCAAGTTTTCTGTTCCCTGTAAAAGCAAAGATAGTATACAATCCATGTGTGCACAGAGCAGGGTTTTTGCTTGCACTCTTTGCAGTTGCTAATACTTTTAGGGAAGCCTGGCTTTACTGGAAAGAGATAATTGATTGTTGGAATACTATTTTAGAAGGGATACTGTTTTATAACCAATGTTACAAAAGTCAAAATAAAGATGAATAGCATATTTCAAAAGGAGAGAGAGGAAGAATTCTATGCCATCCTTGGATATCTTTGTTATTAACACAGCTCTAATTCTATTGTGATCTTTAGTAATTTACCACAAAAAAAAAAAAAAAATCAAAGAGAGTGCCGCACTATATCTCAGTAGTTTCTCTGCTTGGTAAGTAATTGTAGTTTGTAATTGTAATTTCCAGACAGTGTCTGGGGACGTTATACTGCTATAACACATTCAGGGAGTGGGAATTGGTAGGCTATTTACTGGTATCACAGAATCTAATAGATCATAGATTTTAACCCTGTTCATCCAAAATCAGTTACAAGTTGTGAACATGTCTTAATAATAGTGATGAAAAAAGGTTATATTTAGAATATACATGGCTCTGCATTGCCATTCTGCTCTCTCTCTTCTTCCAGTTCCCAGGATGAATTAAAAGAAATATTGGGCTACCAAATTTATATTTCTTCTATACCGCTATTAGTCAAAAGATACACAATGAAACAACCCAATGCAAGTATTAAAGCATTTAATACATATTTTTTATTGATCTTAGAAAGGACTGATGAAAATAGGCATGTATTTTTTTGAAACTCTGTTTATCCTTATTAAGAAAATTATAAAATTACTTTGTTCTGAGCTGAAAGCTGTATCTGTAGGCTGGATTCAAAGTAAGTAGCTGCAATGCAGAATTCTCAATTTTATATAACCATTGACCTTAGCTCAACAAATTTCCTTTTCAAAGATTAGACATGATCCATTTTTATCCCTGTGTGCATGTCCAACAGTCCTTGGAGTAAAAGGTTTGGGTTTTTTTAAGAAAAAAAAAAAAATATTTGGTCCTTCTGATCTATGGATTGCAGCTCTTTTTATCCTACCAATCGTATCCAGTTGTGCATTTTTTCAAAAAAGCTGAAAATAGTTAAAACACTCATTTCCTCCTTCCCTCTGGCTTTCTTATGTAGGTGAACATTGCTCCTTTAGGTTTTGTTCAAGAAAACATCCATATTATTTAACAACAAGTAACCATGTAACAGAGGAAGTTTACAGTGTAACAAAGTTCTTAAACACATACTTGCATCCATTTCTGTTCACCAAAATACATAAGGATATGATAAACTCTATGTAATTAAGAACAGAAGATTACAGATAAACTATTCCTTTAAAAATGTATCTATAACCAGTATGCCATTGCAATTCAAATCAAAGGATAAATGAGAATGTTCCACAGGTTCCCTAGAAAGCGATATCTAACAAATTCTTTATAAGCTCTTTTGTATCCAGTGCAAAACTATGTTCTATTTAAAAAAAAAAAAAAAAAAAATTGTGTTTTAGTAAAAGAACTTTATTTCCACATAGACAAAGTCTTTCATGTAGACCTCTTTATAGTGTGGTTTCCAACAGCAGTTGAAATCTTGTTTTTACCGACTGAACTCAAGTTCATTTCTTTTGTAACTCAGTTTCTGACTTGAACTATTTTGCCAGTGAAAAGCTCTCTCTTGTTAGCAAGGAGTTCTGCCAGCTGTGGACTAAATTACTTCAGTGGGGCAGAGGTGAAGGACATCTGTAGTAAGAAAAGCTGCCCTGAGGGAGGGTTTTTTTGCAAAGCACAAAGTCACCTCCCTTCCTGTACAGAGATCCTGTTGCTTTCTCATAACATGGGCCAAAAATGGATAGCACTAGCCATGAAGCAAATTCTTCTGAGCCACCCAAATTCTTCCAACATCATTCCCATCTTGAGAAGATCTCAGGAAGACAGTCAGTAGTGTTCAAGCTGAGTATTCTTTGAAAACAATAATTATCGTAGCCAGTGGTTGCAGAGATTTTAACAAATGCCTTTTTGTACAGTTCTGATCCCCCCCACCAGGGAGGAGCACAATTTCTTCTTCTGTATATGAGGAAAACTGACTGCACTTTCAACATCATATTGAAAACTTTAAAACAGATCTCAGGGGAACATGAGTGCAACTATTTGATGTGGAAAATGTGATGCTACTACATGTCATTTTCATTAAAATAGTGTGGTCTAATGTTACCCTAAATTACTTTTGAACCTTTTTCTTGAAAGAAATTCTGTCGTTCTCTAATAGTTTCTGTTTACAATCAACATATCTGTTATTTGACCATGGCTGAAGGTCTTTAGAGTATAAGTTTCAAGAACTACCTATGTCTGTGCCAAGGTCAGTACCATGGTCTGGTCTCTTGCCAGCATCATTTTTTCTTCACTAGTTTCCACATTGCTTGTCTGCTGCAGAATCTGGAAGAATCTGGCTTGCCTGGAGCATGTTTCTTCAAGTCTGGTGAGATCACACTGGAATGTTCTTAAAGACAGGAATATCCACCAGACCCCATGCAATGTTAGTGTTTTTGTAGAAAAAGAAAAGCAGGTTAAACAGCTGTTCATTCCCTAAATAGAAATATCCAGTTGCCTTCTAACAGAGATGTCATCCAGTGTCTAACCTCGCATGGAAACTATCATGGGATGGCCACTGCTGGGAGCTTCCAGGCTCTATTGTGTCTTGAAACCCAAGAGAACTGGGGTCACTGAAGAGGATTGTGATCCTGTAAACATAAAAATTCTCTCCAGATAGTTCCATGTCATTCAAGACAGCCATCTCTCAGATAGCAAAAAAAATTGGAAGATATAAGGAAGTGACTGAAGAAATTGAGCTAAGAACTGGTTGAGTCCCAACTGCTCCTGCTGCCACACAGATGAAGAGGAACCTGAGCAAAGATGATGGGCTCCCTAGCACTCAAGTTCTTACCCACCACTAGGAGGATGTGAAAAGGCAAACAACAAATGCATAGCTGTAAGGTTAATTTTAAAAAAATAATATGCCCATCTACTCTCCCGCCTTGTGAATCATTGGCAGCTGGCTCTGTTTTGGCACAGACTATTTGGTCTGTTCAAAAAATGACATTTTATGCTTTTAAAAATAAACTTCCAATCATACAGCAAGATTTCTTCATCAATGCTTTGGTCCCCTGGCAGTTGGAGAAAACTATGGTCAAAGAGATTTTGCTTCCAATGTCGCTACAATGACATTTACCTTCCTGAAAAAGTATGTGTTTATACATCTCATACCATGATGGTATCTTCAACTTACTGCCTGTCACAGAGACTTGTAGAAGTTTGACTAAAACCAGTCTTCCATCTCCTATTTTCTTGACTGGGAAAGGTGGAAACAGGTTCTCCTGCTTCTAAAGATATTTGCCTCTCTAGGTGTCTTTATATTCTTCAGTTTACAGAATCATTTGAATAGACACAGTAAGAGACATCTAGATAAAGCCAAACTTCATCAGAAATCAGGAGTCCAGAAACATCAAAGAACTGTCAGAATATTTTTTTGAATCAAGATTACAGTATTGGAATGTATTACTTGTAAAATCCTAGTACAAGAACACCTTACATGATGATCTAAGAATTCATCCTTAGGCTAATGGAAGCCATTAGTCTAATCAAAATAAAACAGTTATTAGTCCAATTACAACAATCCTAACACTCATAGTTCACATTATCAAATTACAGAAAAGACTCATTGGTAATACAGGTAAAATTGGTATATATAAACCTCCTAGTATTTTCTCTCATGCTATGCCCATTGTCCCAATATCCCTCTGCATACTAAGACTCACACCATCAGTCTTCCCCAGGAAGAAGTTGTAAGGCAGGAGGGAAGGAATAGGTATTAAAAGTTATCATTATGCTTAGTTCTTCACCAAGAAATCTATGATACAAATTGACATGGAAAAGTTATTTTTTGTTCCACTGCTCCAAACCTTAGATAGATTTGACATTACTTCTAGGTTTTTGCAGCTCTTTATTCACTGCTTCCCACCTAAAGCTTCCATAACATACCAATACATTATTAAAGTTATGCAATAGCCTCCACCAGACTTAAAGCCTAATATTTGTTTCTAGGTGCCTATACAGGATTTTTAGATCTTTACCACACACAGAGCTAAATGAAAAGGAGTCAACAGTCACCTCTATCACAGAAAAAAAAAAAAAAAAAAAAAAAAAAAAAAAAAAAAAAAATTTCTTTATAAAATCAATTCCTGCTAAAATAAGCCCACAACAGGCCTAAAGTGATGAGTTAATACAAAGTCAAGCCAGTCTTTCAATAATATTTGGAAAATATTATTTACTGGGCCACAGTAGCTATGCCTTAAAATAGGTAAAGACAAAAAGACTTCTATACAAAAGAAAACAAAATTACGAAGCATTTAATCTCCAACTAATATGATTCTGTTGCAGAAAATTGTCTAGGTTCATCTGATTTGATTTTATCACAGAGTAATCTGTAAGAAACAAATACAATCTTCTCCTCCAACCGCTATGGTGAGTTAACCAGAAACACAGATATCGGCTTCCTGGAAACTTTTGATTTCAAAGAATGTAGATCACACTAGAGAACTCTGTTTGGTCTATAAAGACCTCCAGGGCAACCTTAAAATAAGATAATCATCAGTGAAAATGTTGATACCAGATTTTATTTCATTTCACTGGGTTTTATATAATTTTTTGGCTGCTGCCTTCATCCTGCTGTGCTTCCACAGGCAAGCAGCAATATCTCTCTCATTTCAGTGACAATTTAATGTGAAATCACAGTTCTGCTGCTGGACATCCTGCAAAGAAATGCTCTTTATGATAAATTCCAGTCATTTTTGACCCCCAGCTTTCCTCAGAGAGCCCTATCAACAATATCGATAAGGCTTCATATAACCATCTCAGGAATATAACAAGGT
This sequence comes from Pterocles gutturalis, assembly GCF_000699245.1. Lineage (NCBI taxonomy): Eukaryota > Metazoa > Chordata > Aves > Pterocliformes > Pteroclidae > Pterocles > Pterocles gutturalis. The sequence goes on from NW_010138529.1 coordinate 15,393, forward strand.
TAAGACTATTGCTGTGTCAGCAAGATGCTGAGCTTTTGATTCATGCCTTTATAACAACAAGGTTGGATTATTGCAATTTATTGTTGGCAGCTCTCCCAGACTGTTCACTATGTAGGTTGCACTTCACACAAAACTCAGCAGCTTAAATGTTCAAAAACTAATACAAAAATATCCAAACATGACTAGTAGTAACATCAGAACCAGACGTGTTATGGTGAAATCCTGATCTGGTATAAAAAAAAAAAAAAAAAAAACTGTGAAAAAAGAGAAACTGTGAATAAAGAGAAACTATTTAATCTAAGTGTTGTCTGCTTGTCATTTTAGAAAATAACTTACTGTTTCTGCTGCTATGTCTCTAGTAATACTTGGTCTCTTTCTTTCATCCACTCCCTGTGGAATATCTTATTATGCTGAGCTCAAAGCTTCTCTTTAGTTTAATTTTAGATTTGAATATTTTAATAACAATATCTTGGATGGATTGGTCATTGGTATAACCTAATGTGTATTATACTGTGCATTTTTAGATAAAATATCTGAAATAGTTTAAATCTATTTAGCACTTTCCATCTCAAATCTTGAAAATGTTTAACAAATAGAGTATATATGCAGCTACACATACTGTATATTTTTGTAAAACAGATTAGACAATAGTCCCCTGATTCACATATTTTACAGTAGAAATAGCAGAAACATTATTAAAATTATAAAGGTTTAAAAATCAAGAGGTGCGATGTTTGGAGCAGCTTATATAGTTGGAAATTAGCAAAAGCTTTCAGAAATAGTCTGTTCATGACACTGACATAGTGGCAAACTTAAAGCTCAGTTACAAGAGACTATTGGTTTTAGTTTAATGGTTTATTAGGAGTGGCATTGCCTGTAACAGTAGACTGCGAAGACAAAAAAGATACTTATTTAAAGCCCAGCTCCTCTATTTTGCCTATAGCAGAGCTTGGTAAAATGATGGAAAATGGTTACTACTGTTATTGTGAAGTGCTTCCTTAGTGCTTCCCTTTCCTATAAATAGGAACACCATTCTGAGTTCCTAGAGGTCATAGAAACAGAATAATTTATGTTGGAAGACATCTCCGGAGGTCATTCAGTCTAACCTCCTGCTTGGGGCCAGTCTAGATAAGGTTTCTCAGAGCCTTGCCCAGTCTTGTTTTGAGTATGGAGATCCACAACCACTGAGCACCCTCTTCCAGTGTTTGACCACCTACATGGTGAAAAAGTTCCTCCTTCCTCCAAGATCTCTAATCAGAATTTCCCATGCTCCAACCTGTGTCCATTGTCTCTCACCTTTTCATTCTGAGAAGAATCCAATTAACAAACTGAAGAAACAGAAAGATTACCTTTTAGCCTTCTTTTCTTCCAGCTGGACAAACCCATTTCTTCCAATTTCTCTTTGTACAATTGCATCCAAAGAGTTGTGCTCAACAGCTCAAGGTCCAAGGGGAGACCAGTGACGAGTGGCATTCCTCAGGGATCAGTACTGGGACCAGTGTTGTTTAACATCTTTGTGGGAGACATGGACAGTGGGATTGAGTGCACCCTCAGCAAGCTTGCTGACACCAAGGTGTGTGGCACAGTTGACACGCTGGAGGGAAGGGATACCATCCAGAGAGACCTTGACAGGCTTGAATGGTGAGCCCGTGTGAACCTCATGAAGTTCAACAAGGCCAAATGCAAGGTCCTACACATGGGGCAGGGCAACCCCAAGCACAAATACAAGATGAGTAGAGAATGGATTGAGAGCAGATCTGAAGAGAAGGACTTGGGGGTGCTGGTAGATGAGAAGCTCAACATGAGTGGGCAATGTGCACTTGCAGCCCAGAAAGCCAGCCATGTCCTGGGCTGCATGAAAAGAAGTGTGACCAGCAGGTGATTCTCCCCCTCTACTCCACTCTCGTGGAACCTCACCTGGAGTACTGCATCTAGCTCTGGAGTCCTCAGCACATGGAGCACATGGACCTGTTAGAGCAAGTCCAGAGGAGGGCCACGAAGATGATCAGAGGGATGGAGCACCTCCCATATGAGGACAGGCTGAGAGGGTTGGGGTTGTTCAGCCAAGACAAAGCTCCAGGGAGACCTTCTAGAAGCCTTCCAGTACTTAAAGGGGGCTTACAGGAGAGATGGGGAGGCACTCTTGATCAGGGAGTGTAGCGACAGGACAAGGGGTAACAGCTTTAAGCTGAAAGAGAATAGATGTAGATTAGATATTAGGAGGACTTTTTTTTACTGTGAGGGTGGTGAGACATTGGAACAGGTTGCCCAGGGAAGTTGTGGATGCCTCATCCCTGGAGGTGTTCAAGGTCAGATTATATGAGGCTTTGAGCAACCTGGTCTAGTGGAAGGTGTCCCTGCCCATGGAACTCGATGATCTTTAAGGTCCCTTCCAACCCAAACCATTCTATGATTCTATGTTGATGGCTGTTGTGGTTTAAGGCCACCACACAGCTTCTCACTGCCTCCTTCCCTCCAGTGGGATGGGGAGGAGAATCAGAGGCACAAAAACATAAAAGCCTCATGGGCTGAGGCAAGGACAGGAAGGGTTCACTCACCACTTACGGTCACAGGCAAGAAACACAGTCGACTTGGGAAAACACAAAAACAATTTCACTTGTTAACAATCAAACACAGTGCAAGAGAATAAGAAAGAGAACTATATCTTAAAAAGGCACCTCTCCCCAACCCCTCCCTTCTTCCCAGACTCAAAGGCTTTGTTCCTGATTTCTCTACCTTCTCTCTGCCCCAGTGGCACAGGAGGGCAGGGAATGGGGCTTGCAATCAGTCAATCCCATGTTGTTTCTGCCGTTACTTCCTCCTCAGAGGAGGGTTCCTCACAGTCTGTCCCCACTCCAGCATGGGGTCCCTCTCACAGGAGAGTCCTTCACAAACTGCTACAAAGTGAGTCCTTCCCATGGGCTGCAGTTCTCCACTAACTGCTCCAGCATGTGTTCCTTCCACAGAGTCACATCCTCGTTCAGGTGCCGCCACTTCCTCCAGCATGGGATACTCCACGGGCTCAAGTGGACTCTGGCACCTCCTCCCTCACCTTTCTCTTCACTGACCTTTATGTCTGCATAGCTGTCTCTCTCTCATCCCACTCCTCTTTCCACCGCAGGTTCTTTCACTGGCTTCAGAGAAACCCTCAGCTCTCAAGGACCACGCTGGTTCGGCTGGGCCAAGGCTGCGGTGGCAGGTCAGGTTGTAGCTGAGGCTGCGCAGAGGCTGGACAGACTGGCCCGACCAGGCCCGACCCGGGGGCATATGCCACCCCATACACTGTGCTCCCTCTTAAGTATATCACTCGCAGAGGCGCTGACAGGCTCGGCCGGGGGCAGGTCTGGCTTGGAGCTGGGGAAAGTTAGAGCAGCTACTTACAGTAGCCATCTCTGTAGCCCTTCCTTCACTATCAACAAACCCACCACACAAAACCACAGCAATGGTCTTCCACAGGACTCACTGCAGAATGCTTTTCTTGCACTGTGGAGTCCAAAACCAGAGACAATATTCCAGATGCAGTCTCACAAGTGCCAGATGAAGGTGAGCAATCACTTCTCTTGACACCTTGGCTACACTTGGCTACACGTGCTGATAGCGAGATCCTAGGTTACACATTACTTCCTTTGAAGATGCTTCTTTGATTGTACATGTACTCTCTGTCCCACATTTATCCTTCTGTTTGCTTCCCTTCCCAGCCAGAGCAGAACCACCCTACCCTGGACCTGACTCCTCACGTTGGGGTGTTAACTTTAAATTTTGCCTGTGCTGATGAGAAGCATCAAACTGACTCTGAGCTCGGAGAAGGAAAAGAATATGCTGTAAAACTAGTGTGAGTTCATACATTTTAGTTCTCTTTCAAGTTATGACTTTTAGTCCCTAAGTTCTTCTTGTGAAGGTCTTTTGCAGACTTCCTGAGGATCAAGACTGATAAGTTAGTGGTTATTTTCAAAGAATATTTTCCTGTCCTTTATTGACTCTGTGTCTGAGGTCCTTCCTGATGCACAGAGGCTGCATGATTCCATACATATATGTTTTCCATTAGGGCATTTAGAATAGTGGATGGAGTAGATCATATTTAGAGATAAATCTGTGTAAGACTTGCAGATGTTAAAGATCCTGTTCTAGAAGAGCACTGATGATGGTGACTCCAGTCCCCACTGACCTCTCTAACACAGATGCTAATGACCCATTTTCCCCTCTGTTGTACAGCTCTAATAGTCTGTTCCCTGCTGGTACCTGGCTCTGCTCCACCAGTGCTGATCACTTACTTTCTCTCAAGTTGCTTAATCAAGAAAAAGAACAGATTAAACCAGGAGCATCCAACTATAAGGTAATATATATGTCCTTAAAATGTGTGTTCTTGACTTTAAATAAAACATTGACTTTATGCTGTATCATGACCTGAAAAAAACAGGTTGTCCAACTTCAGCGGTATTATGATCCAGTTCTTGGTTTAAAGCTCAGAATATGTGACTATCTTTTATCTACCAATAAAGTCTTTTTCAGTGAAGTAATATTTAAACAGCTTCTGAAATGGAAAACAGTTCCCTTTCAGGTGCAGATCCAACAAAGCCATTCATAAGGGTTGAGGCTTCAATATTTACTTACAAAACTGTGTCTGTTCCTCATGTCCAAATTGGTAAGGATACAAAAATAAATTTCCGGCCATGGCTGGAATTACTAATATTTCCAGGTGTCCTTCTACCATCCCAAATGCAGAACTATAAGTTCTGTATCTAAAGAGTCAACACTAACTCCTTTTGTCCTAAGTATACAGTGACAGTACTTTCACATTTGAATTATTTTAGTTAGTTTTATATGAATTATCACAATACTAGGGAATAAGAACTTTTAAACCTGCTTGACAATATGACTCTTTAATACTGAAGTTGTACAATGGCATTTGCAATCATTTACTTGGTAGTAGCAAAATTATTGGGTAATCCTTTTATCAAAGAGATATTAATGATCTCATTAAAAATGAGTTTAATTTTAAAAGACAGCCCTTGTTATATCGTGAAAGTGAAAGACTTTATATTACACGTCTCATAGATAATTTATACTTTACAGGAAAAAAAAGGCTTAAAAATATTGTATATATCGGAAAAAAGTAATTAAAATTTAAGTACCTCCACATATTTATGCATGTTTCTGACATAAGTTTCCTTCTTAGTGACAGAGCATTTAACTGCATGAATAACTACAAAGATTACACAGTTCTCCTGTTCCTGTAAATTTATTGACTTGTGTAGATACAATAGTCAAAATAAAATATGTGGATATTGTGCAGCATGGATTATTAAGTATCAGAGAAGGATTTTTCCTCAATTAAAATGGAACATTATACCAATTTCAGCCTGATTTTCAATGACGTAGGAAAGCTGTCACTCTGTGTCTAGCTAGTTTACATTTAGAATATAGAAGGTAAAGTGATTTCTTTCAGGTGTCTAATATGAACAGACCTACTCTGGATGCTGCTAAAACTACATTGTCTCACCTCTGCACAAAAAACATAGGTGATTCATAAAATTTTGTCTTTACCTATTGAAGAGACAGTGATAGTATTTAGATGGTTAATGTCCAAAAACTTATTCACTACAAACATGAAAACAAATTACTGGTGGTAAACATTTTTATTTTCTTAACTAATGAGAGCTACTGATATCAAATCTTGCAGCTGTGGTCCATCTCATCATAAATTTAGATATATTAGAATAAATAGAATAGAATAAATAAAAATAAGATATCTTCACACTTTCATACTTGTGACATTTTCTGAGATTTATGAGAAGTTAAAACAGACATATCCAGATTTGATATCCGATCCTTCTCTGACTCAGAGGTATTTAGTAGCTCTCTCAATGTCTTTCAGAGGTACTTCATGTCATCCTTAGAGCAGATCTCTGCAAAAAAACAGAAGTGCCCACTTGATGCAAACTAAAAGGCAACACAATGAGAAGCAACTCTTTGACCATTGCTGACTCGTCTGTTAGACATACAGCCCTGACTAAGGAATTTCAGTGAATCCTCCAATTGCCTGGTGCATAAGGTAAAAATTTTACATTGGTGCTTCACCTTACCAAGGACCAGGCAATAGTCCTTGGACTTAGCAGAGCTCTGTCAATGTCCAACTAAATAATTTGTACCCACATCACAGAGGAATGTCTCCAGATGATATAAATGTAACAACAATCTGTGGTTTTCAGATTATTTTCAGTAGATTTTAACTATTCGAATCCTAATCCCCTCCAGAGAACCAACATAGAAATAAAATAAATGTGATATCAGATTAAATGAAATTAAATTAAATTATAAAATAA
>NW_010138530.1:0-21616 GCF_000699245.1 Pterocles gutturalis
TGTGCCTGCAGCTCGTGCTCCGGAGCCCGCCGGGCAGCTGCTCCCCATCTATCGGCCCAGCCGGTTCAGATCGCCGCTGTGCCCCCCGTACCTCTAACACCTCTAACGTCAACATATAAATCGCTCGTAACATCCGTGTGACGTATTTATACCCCGTACGTGCGTTGGCATCAGCCCCAGTGCTGCCGGAGCTCGTCTCTGGTGCTGCCCGCTTGCTGCAAGCCGCTCCCCGAGTTCTGCTGTGTGGCGTTACTCCTTTCACGGCGAAGGGATCTGGGTATGAAGGGCTCTGCGTGCAGCAGGAGAGTTTGCACTCTGCTTTGGTATTTGCTCTGCGTAAATTCTTGGAGCAGATTTACGGCTGCAGAGCTGGCACTTGGCTGAGGTGCCGGGGAGAAGGGATTGCCCCGAATGCCACTCCATCGGCTCCCTGTCAGAGCTGGTTCACATGTGCAAATAAATGGATAATGTGCTCTGACTCCACGTCCCTGCTCTCACCCTGTCCAGGAATTCACCTCACACGGCCGGGGCACTTACTAATTGTTTGAACGTGGCAGCAGTACATCACAGGCCATGTTAACAAGCACATGCTTTGTGTTTTCATACATGCCTAGGTTTGGCATAACCTTCCTGATTCCTGGAATCAGAAAAAGGTGCACAGGGTGCACAAGTGCCCTTGCCTTAGTGCATCCTTCTCACGTCCTTACGCCTCTCCCTGCTGCGTTGGCCTCCTCCTCCCTGCCCTCTGCTGCCTTTCCTTGCGAGGACTGGCTTCAGCTCTGTGCTTGCATTGCAGTTACCATCCCAGGGCCCGCTGGCTACCTCAGTGGCATATTGGGTTTGTAAAACTTAAGCCAGGCTGCCTGCAAGGATTACACGGATGGACGGAGCCGGATCTTGGGAATGCTTCAGATAGCAGGATCCCAGGACCCTGCTGGGGATCAGTAACAGCGGTTAAGTCTTTTGCAAATATAAACCTCCATCCGCCCAGCTATCCCCTGTGTACACCCTGCTCATGGCATCTGTTTCTGGCCATGTTTCTTATTTTTTTCCTCAGCACCTGCTTTGTGCTGCTCTTCATGCTGGTCCTCACCTTGTGAACAGGAAGCAACCTTTCCCTCTCGGAAGGGTACAAGGCTGAATGGACCTCTGCTCCCAGCCGAGAGAGCAACTCCACAGCAAGGGCCAGCTGTGCACACCCCGAGACAGCGCCTTTCTCTGGAAGTCAGGAACCTGGGTAACACTTCTGCTCTTGAAAATGTCTTAAATCACCGAAAAAAAAAATCCTAGACAAGTGACACTGGTATTTCACTAAAACCAGGAAGGGCAAGGAGCTCAGCATGCAGCTCTGCTGCTGAGCGGGGTTACACAGCACAGCCGCGGAGCTGCAGGCTTGGGGACCCTGGTGGCTCCCCATGCGCCCGGTTAGGTGCCCTTGGGAAGGCCAGATCTCGGCTCAGAGAGACAAGAGGCCTTTAGGGGCACCTGGCTCTCTTTGATGGCCACAGAGAAATTAGGGACTTTGGGAAGACTCGATGCTCTGGAGTTTTAGGTGGCAGTTAGTTGCTAATTCAGGCAGACTAAATACTACTTTTAGGCCAGTTTATTTTAAACTCCTGGAGAATGTGGTAGGATTTGGTCCAGCGTATCCCAGCTGGGAGGAGCTGGGATGAAGGAGAGTGAGCCAAGTTTCCCACCCCACTCCTGGGTTTGGGGAGTTCTTGCTCTGAAGCAAACTCTAATGCTTGTGTGAAGCTGCTTCACTTCCTGCAGCTGAGAAGAAAGAGAAGTATCTTCTACCTCTGAACAAGGGCTTCCTGTTTACCAAAAAGAAGAGATAGTGCTGTTTTCTCTTTCAGATCTTCCAGTTGCCTGGAAGGATGACTACATATATGTGTCCCTCCTCGGTGCTGGCCACAGCAGAGGTTTCTACTGTCCTCTCCCAAGAAACTCCTGCCTGACAATAATTCCAAGGCTCTTTCCTGGTACCTCTGCTGCTGCCCGGATTTCCTCAGCAGCAGATGTTGGGCAGAGCCAACTGAGTGCTTGACATGTACACATTGTGTATGGTTGGTTTCCTCTAGTTGTTCTGCTTTATGAAACTGGGAATAATTCCTCTCTAGTCCCTCTCTGCATGCTGCTTATGGTTTCAAGACTCATTGTCAAATCACCCCTCTGCTCCTTTTGTTCTACTCTGAAGAGTCCCAAATGATTTAATAATTGTCTGTGTACCAGTTGCTTCAGCTCTCTTACTCTTCTTTGAAACTTTCAGTGTTCTTTTTATCATGAGAGAAACAGAACTGCAGACAACATTCAAGATGTGAGTTCACCATAAATTTCCTGCTACTATGCTTATGGTTTCCTCTCTGTTCTTTCCTTAATCATTCCTAGTGTCATATTCACTTTCCTCCTCCACCATGGAGCACTGGGCTGACAACTTCGTAAACAGTGTGTTGTAACTCGGGGATCTCTTCTACCCAAGTACGAGGAGAAAATTTAGCACTGCTCTCTCTGCATGTAGAGTTAGGATTGTCGTGACTGGAGTGAATTCTTTTTGTGTTATTAACATTGATTTTTTTTTCCTGCCATTTTAACCCAGTAATTCATAGCTTGAAATCCTTTTCCCAGCTCATTTTCATTTTTGCTACCTAGATTAACTAACCATCAGGAAACTGTCTCACCTCAAACTACACTTAGCTTCCCGATATCAAACAACACAAGCCCAGGTGCAGATTGCTGAGACTTACTCTAAGCTAACTGAGAGTTATGGGTGACTCTCCTCTCCTCCCAGAAAACTCCAGTAGAGCTGTGAGGTATTTTTTTCTACAAAAGCTAAACTCATTTTTTCCTCATTGTATCACATTTGTTCCTGCTAATGACATTACATACTATAGTTTCTACCAAGTTGTTCAATATTTCTGCAATTCTTTATGATCATCCCAGGTCAGATATCAAAATATAAACACAAAGCATTTGTTATGATAATCTGTATTTCTTTTTTTTTTAAAGCCTGGCCTTTCTAAATTTCGTGAGTTTCATTATAGTCAATGTAACATTAAAAAGATTCATCAGCAAAACTTTTGTCTTTCGCAAAAAAAAATGTAAATCTACATAGATTAGATTTTGTTGGGTTTTTTTTAAATACATAAGCCAGACCAACAACACAAAGTTGTTAATCACAGCATTATGAATAAATAACGAGATAAACATCATAATTTTCTGGCAAACTGACTATGGTTTTTACAAATGTATTAACTCTATATAGCAACAAACAAACTAACCTGTTTAAAACATTTCTGCTCCTACATGGAACTCACATTGTATTTCTCCCTGCAATTTCTGATTAGCAATCTAATAGTTTTGTTTGCAAAATTAATTTCTTAGTGAATTATTTTTGTGGGAAAAGGAAAGGTAATTCAGCAAAGGTAAATGTTCAGTGATTGCAAACACTTTTTTTCCTGATTAGAGCATTGGATATCTCCATCTTCAGAAGCAGTAACCCACCGGAGGAGCATTCAGGGTGCTCCTTAGCTGCTGGTAAAGCAGACACAGAACAATCACAGGGCTGCTCTCAAATACTCCTCTGGTGCTGGGGGGGGCTCGTAGCTGCCTGTCCCTCCAAGCAGGGGGTACTGGTGTAGTGTCAGGGGGAAGTGAGAAGCTGGTTCAGTGCCTTTTCCCCACCTGTCATGATGTTCATGGGAACTCGTGTCAGCATTGCAAACAGGACCTTTCTTTAAAGCTGCTCTAATGGGGACAAACTGCTCCCTCCCAGCCCGGCAGCTCCGGAGGATGGACATTTAGAGGCATTTGGTTCCTTGTTGGGACATATACTGGCTTCAGCTCTGGCACAGTGTGGGGATCTGACAAGAAGAATGATGATGCTGAGCAACTGAAAGGGTTCAAAAGAGCCAGTGTGGATGGTGCGCAGGGTTTGCATCACCTGCTTTGAAATAAACCCAGCACATGAGGCAGTGACGCTAACAACACTCAGCCTTTGTGCTTTCTGCTTTTCGTTGGGTGGTGCTGTCTCCGGATTAGCATTTTTGGACAGGCTCTATCTCTGAAGACACAGCAGGGCACAAAGAACACTTTATTTTAGACGTTTGCATTTCCCCACAACCAGCAGCAGTCTGTGCTTCGGTCTGAATCTTTCTGATAGTGTTACATCGGTTCCCCTCCACACTCGTCTTGCTATGTTTTCTGTTCTTTCTCCAAGTGTCTTGAGCATTGCTCCAAGCTACACATTTGATGCTGTAATGTAGCATTCAGGACAAGAAAATAGCATTGATTCAAGGCAAGGGAGGGAGACAGTTTTGCAGCTTTATGTAACTCAGTGGAGCTCTGTAGTTATTTAGTCGCATTGAATAATTCAGCGGGGAGGCTGTCTGAAATGCAACAGCCTCTTTGTTTCTTCTGAAAGGTGATGCATGCTCGGAGGGCTTCACACATCTATCCAGCAACCAGCACAGACTTTTTTAGAAACACATTCTAAATTCTACATTCAGAGACTAGCTCCTGGCACCCCTGCAGGCCCTCTGCCAAATCTCATTTTTGCCAAAGGCAATCCTGTGCACAGTTTTGTCAGCATTAGCCTACTGCTTTCAGCAGAGTCACCCTGGAGTCCCACCAGTGCAGACGGGTTTGCTATCATCTTCTGTGTTACACAACCCAGCACACGCCATCCTGAACCTTCTCGCCCACCTGGCTGGTAGCGCTCCCCTGCCTGCTGACCTGACACACAAGCTGACGCACAGATACAAAACCACCAATATCTGTTTCCAGTTCTAATCAGTTCCCAGACAAGCACCAAAACATGTGTGGCAGCTGCTACTCACTCCTGAGCCCTTACGCCCTGGTGCCAAATGTGGAGCCTCTCAGGATCCCCGTCACCAGGCTGCAGATCTTGCCAGAAACCTCCCTACCAACCTGCACCCCAGGCAAATGCCCCAGCCACCTCCACTCAGGCTAATTTTCCTGCACCTCCTCCCACAAGAAACCTGACTACCACCGCTCCACGGAGAGGGAAATGACCCTCCCTGGCGACCTTTCTTTCTCTCATCAGTCTTCCTTATTTCCATGCAGTTTTACACTTCCTTTAGAAATTAGACATCATCCTTAGAATAAAAACTGTTTAAAAGCCTGCAGAGCATACCTGGTTTCCTCAGAGAGTTGCAACTAAAAAGCAAGGGGGCAGTGACACAGAATTACATGGGCATCCTTCTTCTGGGGCCTCCTCTGCTAGCATTTGACACGGACCTGGTCAGAGGGATGCTGCTGCGTCTGCACGAACTGCTGCAGTGAAGCCTCGGAGTTTCTGTCAGGCTGCTGGATGAAATCGCAGCTTCCTTGCTGGTATGCTCTGGCTCCTTTTCAGCTTCACACAAGCAGCCTGCCCTGCGGAGGTTTGGAATCTGGAGGTTGCTTTAGTCTGTTTTCCTTTGACTTGATTGTGCTACTGTGTCTGCAGTGTCACTGGAGGGAAAAAAAAAAAAAAAAAAAAAAAAGGAAGGAAAGGAAAGAAAGAAAGAAAGACAAAAAGAAACTCGTGCAGGCTTTTCCTGTCAGTGGTGCAGGAGGATGAATAAACAATGCAGACAGTTAAAAAGATTGTGCTAAGTAGCCCAAGACACTAAAAGCTTTCCAACATGCCATTCCATTGTGTGTGCTTGAGTAGTGTATATAGGCATATAAAAAGGGAACAGTTCCGCCTTAAGGCCATATTCATGAACTGAGAGGACCTGTGAAGAACTCAAAACTCTGTCCTGTTCCTCCAAACAAACTTTCAATGGACAAATCTGAGCTGATTTAAAAAAAAAAAAACCAAAAAACAAAACTTTCTGGTCTCCAGTTGATGTTATTTCTCTAAGCACAATATTAAAAAAAGAGAAGGGTGATCAAACCATGCAATTCAAAATCTGCACATACATCTCTGAGCCTGCAATTTTAGATGTCTCCTTTTGAATTTCCACCTGCAAGAACAGCAAGGCCAGGAACTCCTTATTGTAGTCACAATCAAGAAATTATATTTGTTCAAAAATACCGAATTACTTGATCTAAATGTGAGTGATCCCAACTGCATAGGCACCAGCTCTCTTACGGCTAACACTGGTGTTCTAGTTGCCCCTAAATGGGAAGAGACCCAGAGCCACGAACCCTTTAAGACAGGGATCTGCCTTTGCACTGTGAACACACTGGCAGCAGCCAGGTGCCAAAAGCACAGCTAGAACTGAGAAGTCATTAACTCTCCATGAACCTCCCTGAGCACTGAGCTGAGCTGTCAATGTGATATTTGTGTTTCTCATTAAGAACTGATGATTTAGACTGCTTCTTTGAGCTTCCCTGCCACATATCACCATGTCAATTTACCCATTGGTCTTACTGTACTGAATTACCTTTATAGCTTCTCCCGTCAGTACAATATGGTCTTGGAATTTGCCTCAAATGTTTGCTGGACATGTTCATTTTTTACTTTCTGCGTGGTCACAGCTACATCTCAAGGCACAGTTTCACTAAGCCCAGGTGCTGGAAAGGAAGCGCTCGTGCTTGTCTGATCTTGCAGCCAGCTGGATCAGCCCACTGACCCAGCTGAAAAACAATCTGCTGTTTTTCTAGGGCAAGTTTTCAGCCAGATCAGCTTGCTGACCTGTTTGAGGGCATAGTCACAAGTACTGTGCCAACAGAAGGGAGGAGGGGGCATGCATCTGCAAGACAAAGGCCAGTGCCATCCATTTTCATTTCTGCCTGTCAGTCTCTTAAGCCTCACCATGAAGGCAAACCTTACCATATGCTCCCTGAATGACACAGGTGCTGGCTGAGAACAGTTGTATTTAGCTTGAATCTGCATTGGTAGTCACCAGACCTACACCAGCGTAACTTGAGACGATTTGCTCTGAATTTATAGTTGTCTGAAGGGTGGCTCAGGCAATCTCTGTGCAAGGAGCAGCTTGTATGAAGGAAGACGATACAGATCACTGCCAGTGCAATGTTGCTGAAAACATGTAATCATTATTTAATTTGACTTCTCAGGTTTGGCAAGCTCTTGGCAATTCTCTAGATGTAAAAGTCCTTCCTATACTTATACCAAGAGAAAGCTGCTTCTCAATTTCAAGGAGACAAAACCTGGCACAGGAGGCTATGAAATACTATAGTGGAATTTTCTGTCTGACACAGAAACCTAAAACAATTCCTGCACTCTGCTGTAGTATCTGCCTGACTGGGAAATCTGTTTGTACAACATCTGCCTGGGCATTTATAAAAGTTGTGATGGCTCTTTAGAGTTTTGCTTGGGAGTTTGACATCTGCAATAGGTGGATGAGACATTACATTTGTCTCATCTAACTTCTCCCTCCAATAAATTAGACATGAGTCTAAAACAAAATTCTTATATGGTCAGTGGGGAGAGATAGGAACCTCCAGAAGATAAATCAGTCCATCCTAACACAGGCCTGCTGCATAAGTGGGGTGGACTGGCCCCTGAAAATGTCCCTCTCCCTCTTTATCCACTGAAGATAGAAGAAGCCAAGGCAACTGCCTTAAACTGAAGAAGGAACTCCCCTGAGCTCGCTGAAGGACTGATATGAACCAAAGAGAACCCAGATTCATGAGGAAGAAGGGGTCTGTGAGGGCAATCTAGAGCTGTGTGTGTCAGGTGCTGACTAAGCTATGCACAGGTCTGTCAGAAACATGTGCAAGCCTATTTTCTTCTAAATTCTTGAACTATTGTTTGCCTACAGAACAGGAAAACAGAGCATCCATAGGGTTGGAGGTCTGGAACAGGGTGTACTTAGGCCACTGGGAAGTCCCAGACCAATGCAGGTGTACCGGGGTGGGAAGGGAGGGCTCTCTCAGGCAGGTGATTATTGCGGGCAGAGGAACCACATGCTGAGCGGGAGTGGAGAGGTCCAAAGCCAGGGTAGCATTTCACCCCGAGAGTGTGCCCAACGTACTGGGGCACAAGCACAACCACCCGATGGAGGTCCAGCAGTCTGCAGCACCTTAACGTTTGGAAATGCTCTTCTGGCAGAGAGTGAGAGCATCTGGCTTTCAAGTCTATATGCATGTTGTACAAAGTCAGTTTATCACTTGCTGTCTCCAGTCCAGGTAGGACATCAGTCTCACCATGAGCACAATTTTAAAGAGACACTTCTGCTCAGACCAGATTACAAGTATGTGTCCTTTGGGAACAGAAAAGCCCGAGTGCTGCACGCACTCAGCACTGAAACGATACCATTTCCACAGCCCGCGTGTGTCACAGCTGACGGCAATGGAGCCTGAGTGATGGAAATTGCGTCCTCCACGCAGAGCAGGTTCGTTGCTACGCCATTTCCGAGCCCTCTGCTTACTTCTGTTACTGGAAATGACTTACATTTGTTTCTAAATCTGTCTCTATTGATTAGCACTTAGTAAGTGGCTGCATGGCTTAATATAATGATCTAGCTCCCGCTCCCTTTGTTATTCCTGATGTGTGGAAGACTGTTCTTTCTTTTTTTAGTTACAGGATGTTCTCCTTAGCTCAGCTTAGCACTGTGCATCCTTCACAGCCCAGGGTATTTGGGATTTTCTTTTCAAGTATTTTACATTGGCAACAAATACAAAACAAAGCTCATATTATGCATTTTAAATGAAACTGATTATCTACCAAAACATTAATGAGGTATACAATATCACATAGCTCATCAGTTTTTATTGCACTATTTGTTTTGCTATCTTTATTACAGAAAATGCTTGGGTTTTCCACAAGTATATTAATTACACTTACAAATAGTTTTGGTTTACATTGCTTCTAAGTCTATGCTTTGACTGAAAAATAAAGTTATATTTTATCAGAGGAGTCCATTAATATTTGCCTTTAAATGCATTCATTGTAAATATCACATTATAAAATTAACATTACCCAACAAGCCGCCCTATTCTCTCTGTACTGATTTCCTGACTGTGACATTACACTGTCTGTGATTATAAATCTAAATAACTTTTACTTAGCTCATGCATTCCAGCTCCTTTCCTGAGAAAAACTTAGTATCAGATGTCAATTATTAGTTGCAGAAATTTATTCAGCCATTTTCTTCAGCACTTTCTGCTGATTTTCATCCTGGAAAGAGAGTTAGTTGAAAACACAAGTAAAATTGTATCTGGTTACACAAGTGGTCAACAGTAATTCTTATCAATGTTTGTTGTACATGCTCAGTCAGCAAGACGGTAACAATAACTCCAGTGTACTTCAGTGGAAAGAGAGTATATGGACTATCACTGTACGCAGTGTGTTCAGTCATGTGATATTTATGTCCTAGACCTTTCCACAATAGCCCTCTAATGTCTGCATCACCACAGATCAGCACAAGTTATGGTTTTACAGAGTTTGTAGGGGAAAAGGATCAAACAGATGGTTTAAGTTCCTGTTGAGGTTTCTTGGGGAGCTCACCTATCTGCATTCCCCAGGAGTGCTGCCGTACCATTCGCCTTTGCCTCCGAACACTGCAGCAGTGCCTGCTGCAGGTCTCCCAGCCACAAGCCACTGTCTGACTGATACTGCCAAGGGGAAAATAGAAGTTTCCAGGTGGCCACCTCAGTGCTCCTTTTCAAACCAGCAGAGCTGAGGTGCAGTAGTGCCAAGCTCCTGAAGGGGATGGACACAGATACACTCATTTCCCCATCCAGCAGTTCTGTGGTTGCTATTCTTCATTTTGGGACTCACAAAATGAACTTATGGTCAGAGGCTGGATCTAAAAGAGTCTGCAAAGAGCTGTCTCAGGTGCAGCATGGAACCATCCCCTCAGGATGCTGCTTGAGGGTGTCTGACAACAATATAATGAATTTTAGGAGCCACTTTTGAGTCTCTGGCTCTCCCTACACAGTTCTGGCGTGTCCTGAAATCAACTCAGTTAAAGCTGATCATTCACCTTCATCTCTGTTCTGAGAAAAGGACTTTAAATTGATGCTGGCACTGGGGGACTGAGTGGAGCAGCCCAGCACATTATAATAGTACTCCATCCTCTCCCACTCTACAACAGGGCTCCCGTTTGAAAACTTAGAAGAAGCTACTGCTTCAAGTAGCTGGGACTTGTGTCCAAGTCACCATGACTATAGACAGGATTGATATGAACACTGTGGAGACAGAAGAAAGACCCTCGCATCTGGAATAATGTGCTTGCAGTGCATAAGTGAGGTCAGTTTTTCTTGTGCTGGTGCTGACTTGTCAGGTCAGTTCTTGAATATGTATTTTCACAAGGTGACACTGGACACCAGAGGCTCTCCACAGTGGCATGCACTCTGCATACCAGCTGCTTTAATATATCCTACTCGTACTGAACACACTCAGGAAATCCTGGTCTAACACTTTGGCTGTTACAAGAACTGTCGCCTCAGTACCACTAATGCTGTCCCGGCCAGTGACAGCAATGCTCGGCCCTTTAAGAAACCAAGGTGTCTGTTTCTGTTAACACAAAATCTCTAAGAGATGGATGAGGCAGACTAATTAGAAGATAATACTAACGTAGACAGCTGATGCTGATTTAGCTGCAACATGCGACAATTTTTAGTCATCCTTCAAAGGATGCTAATCTTTATCTTGGCAGGTTGATAAACAAAACCACAATCATAGGATACACAAATGACTCATCCTGGAGGGCTCCGCTTCTTCAGCACCGATGTGATGTTCCAGCTACAACACATAAATGCATAACGTCACTTAAGAGTCAAGAAAGGCTGGAGGTGGTATCCTCGGCTGTATGCTCCACTACTCTCACAGCAGCCTCACTCCCAACCCTGTCTACAGTGTAACAGCCCCTGTGTTTTGCCCATAAGACTGTAAGAGAAACACAATGTAACTCGGTCACAGATAGAGGCTGTCATTTCAATAAAATGGCCAGAATCAAAGTGGACACGTTCAGGGAGATATCCATTTTGAAAGGAGATGCTAAGAAAATTCTCTCCCTTAACTTCACCCTGACCAAAATTAAAAACAAACAACAACAGACATTTAAGCACTTTCCAATGAAAGAAAGGCATTTTGGTCTCATTGTATTCTGGTTTTGGTTGCTGCATGTTATTACTAAAATGGGCGGAAGGATGGTCTTGTGATTATAGTTGCAGGCTACAAGTCAGGAGATCAATGTTCAGCTTTTCAAAACTTTCCTCAGTAGCTTTGGTCTCTATTTGCCCTAAAAAACGTGCTTCCTTAGCTTACAGGGTTGTAAGAACTTTTAAGATGCTAAAAAAATGCTTTCAAGGTCTCTGTCCACAATGTCAAGTCTTTAATGTGGCAAGGCCCTTGACTTCATAAGCGAAGTTTTCACAAACAAACCACTTTGGTCTGAAAAGGCAGGCGTATAACACAGAAATGAAAGGCAGAAACGTGTACGTTAGTGATTCAAGGAAAAGGGAAAGCCTGTCATTCTTTGACTGCGGCAAAGATGTTCCAGGAGAGTTAGTCTCTGAAAAAGTCATCAGTGATTCTACCAGCAAAATCAGTGTCAGAGGTGATGAAGACGGGCCACGTTGTGATTGATGCTAGGGAAACATAGTTTGTATATGGGACCTATCCAGAAACCCTCTGGAGTCAGCATGGTGTAATTTCTTTGCCTGTTATTAATCTGATCAGTCAAGCCAAGACTTGCCGTGTGTTTGGAGACACGTTTCCCATGGGAATACAGCATGGTGTCCCCTTCCCGGGATGTTACCTGTCTTTCATGCCTAGAAGAAGGATGAATTTGGGTTAGTGCTCTAACTTCACTACATGCCTTTGCCCTCCAAGGTTTGGCTCACAGACTTATAAAGAAACATACACCCTGATGCAGGATCCCCCCTTGTCCTTCCCTGCCTCGTCCCCTGCTGTAGGTGCAGTGATTCTGCACTGTTATCAGACAGCAATCTCACTTAAAACGTAGGTCTGGTGCATAAACCTTAACTACAGCCGGTCCGAAATACAAAGTCACTACACACAGTCCTACACAAACTAAACATTTAAATGGGGACACAACATTCTGGGTTTTTTTCCTGCTTTCTGTAATATTCCTCCATTGTTGGCCAAATTGCTCTTTGAATAGACTTTTGAATCATTCTTTCAATAGAGCTGCAAAAGGTCAGGAGCACCTTTGATATAAAAAATGCTGGATTTAAGGTCTGGTGATTGGATCAAATTTTGGGTAACTAGGTGTGGTTACCTTTCCAGCAGAAAATTTGACTAAATGAATGCTGTGTATGCATCTGAAGCACTGTGTCTGCTCATCTTGCAAGCGAGCTTGGGGTAAGCAGTCAGTGGCATACTGATTGACACACAGAGCACTTACAAGATGCCATTTCTAGGTCATGGTCATGTCAATACAAAAATGTCAGTTCCAAATATCTTACAGGCTGAGCTTTTCCGTGGCAATGTGACCTGGAAACACCAAGCAGTTTTATGCATGCAATCTTGTCAATGTATTAACTTTTGCACCGCAGTACTGCCTAAAGGCTGCCCTGTTCAGGGCCCCATTGTGCCAGGTGTGGTACAAATAAGTGACCTCCTTCCTTAAAGCAGGTTGCAATGTTTGGAGGTAGGGGAGATCTTGCTGCGTTCATTGTGGAATTACATACCCCGTCTGATGATGTTCACCACTTTGTGGGAAGTTTGCAAGGAGAGAAACAAACATAGCAAGCTAAAGCAGAAAGGGCTGCTGCTTATAAAAGCATTGCTGGTCAGAAAGCAGACAGCCCTGGGAGTGAATTCTGGCTGCCTCGAGCTGTTGGAAACTTCTGAGAGGGCAGGCCGTGGCAGGAAATAAAAAAGCACATTGAATAAATCACTTGATGCTCTGATTAAGAGGCATGGGACTGTGTATCATGTGATAGTTAAAGCTGTAAGCTCCAGCCTTGAAGATATTATTTGGTACATGAGCAGTCTGAATGGGCAGATGGTATTCACGAGCAGGATTACTATTTCTAGCAAAACAGGTCAAACCAAGTCACTTAGAAACAGAATTAAAATTTAAAGATTGTTATCTCTGAAGGTGTATGAGCTAATGAATCGGGCTCATTATAATTGCATCATTTTAAACAACAAAATCATTCTGTGCAACAGAGAAAAGCTTTGGCACTGTTTCCTTTCTGTCAGCTAACTACACACACATTTTCTAGCATTAAATTTGCCTACAAATAGGAATGGGTCAGCTGGCTGGTACTGACCAAAAGTGTTTATTTTCCTAAACTGCCCAATAAAGCCACAGGCTAAGTGACATCATATTTTGAGTAAAAGCAAACGCTACAAATAAAGCCTGGTTCACTTACAGCAATGCCTGCCCTTCTGAGCAGTACCCAGCCTCGCTCTCCTGTGGCATTTCTGTGAGCAGGCACCTTGATGGGTGGCTGCCTGCTCTGAGCCAGGGGTTAAAGCAGGTTGCACAGGCAGCTCAGGGACGAGACTCTCTGCCCCACAGAATCGTTAAAATCAACCATGCGGCAGAGGTGCAAGACTGGCACAGGGCTCACATTACCTCTATGGCAACAAGGAGAGAACTTTGCTACCTCTGGTTGCTGACTAGTCTGGAGCAGAGGGTAGGAGGAGCTGCTTTTGTAAACAGAGGTTCCGCCAGCCTGTCAAAGACCCCCTGATCTCCCCACACTGTCGGAGGGGAAGTGACAGAGATCCCGGGGTAACAGCAGGAGCCAGGCAGCTGAGTACAGGGGCAAGATGACAAGCCAGTGCGCAGCCCCTGCCAAGGGCTGGAAGGCGCTTTGGAAAGAGCGTCAGGGCAGGAGGCGTCCTTCTGCCTTTTTTGCACAAGCATCACCCCTCTGGGACCATTCCTCACAGACCCACCCCACAGCTCCCAGGCGGAGGCACTGCTGGGCCCTGTCCCCCAGCGCTGCTCAGCCCGGCTGGGCCAGCAAGGCTGCTAAGGGAGGCAGGCAGCTCCCTCGCCTTGGGCAGGGGAGGAAGAAGCAGGCAACAGCCGCCCAAGCTGGTGCAGAAAGAGGTCACCATCCTGGGACAGCTTTGCTCACTTGTGAGAAACTGAGTGCCTCTGCCCTGCTCCTCCCCTGCCACTTCTGCATCACCAGTCCTGTGAGCGTGAGGAAATTCTGCCTGGGGCTGACACCCAGCCCGTAAAGGCTTGGGCAAGAAAACAGAGAGTGCTCTGGCTTTGGAGGTATGGGATGGAAAAGCCACAGAGCTGCAGGAGAGCTGAGGTGGGGTAAAAGAGAGAGGTGAAGACTTAAGGGAGTTGTCACAGAATTAATTACTGCTTGAAGAAGATTGAGCAGCTCCCATTCGAGCGGTGATTTCAGCTGGGCCTTCAGAGACAGCGTCTGCAGCAGGGGTCAAAACCACCTTGTCACATCCATGCGGGAGGGAAGGCAGTGCTGTCCCTGCACAGGGGGTGGGGTGGTTAAGCAACACCGAGGGGGCTCAGAGTGCTTTGGGACATCTGTGTGGTGGGCACTGCCCAAAGGCACAGTAAGACAGTCTTTGCTCCAAGGGGCTTGCCCTGCAGGTGGGTCCAATGGTAAAAAGTAAGAGAGAGGAGATGACAGACCATCGCAATTTTGTCTGGGAAAGGAAAGGAAGCACAGTGGGAAACAAAGGCTGAATGTGGTAAACTGTGAACAAAGGACAAGTGGAAGAACAGGCAGTGAAGCTGGCTGGAAGCGAAAGGACTTGGAGGAAGGGATGACAAAGAGTTTGGCTTGATAGCCAATCTGCAGAGGAGGTAGCCAGGGACACAGCACAGTCCAAGCACAATGTCAGCCAGTCAGTTTTACCTCCCTGGTTTTGCTTAAGCGAACTCCCTGCATCAGCCAGCTCTGCCTCAGGGGCCAAAGAGACAGAAGCTCGTGTGTGCAGAGCAGATCTTGAGCAGCATGACCCTCAAGAGCAAGATTGTATTAGGTCAATATCAATTATGTGCCAGAAGGTGCAAAGCAAACAAGGATGTATTTTGGCTGATTGCTACATATAAAAGATACAACCTCAGTCCCAAAGTGGGGATATAACTCATTCTGCAATTATAATTTTATTCCAAGCCTCAGGCTCTCCTGCAACTTATCAAAACCTGCTTTGTGTTTCTTCTACCCATGCCCACATATGAATTTAATGTGTGATCATAACAGTTGTGAGAAATACCAAACTGAGGCTTTTGGAAAGTAAAACTGTGCATTTAACCACAAGACACATACAGCGTAAGCAGGGCCTTTAGTGTGCTTCATTCAGCTATAGGGGCCACAGAACCCGGGCAGTTCGCCTGTCACAGACACGTGTTGCTTCTCCTCTGTGCTGAGTCTTTCAGCAAACGTGTCAATTCTGGGCAGCCCTGGTGGCATCTCTGCAGCGTGCATTGGCCAATGGCTCCTCTTTAGTTTCAGCAAAGGGATATTTATTGATTCTTTGTCTCTTACGTCTTCCTGTTTTTATTTTTTCTTTTTTTAATAGGCTGGAGAGCAAGGTATGGAGAGCAAGAACTAGCAAAGGGAGATCAGTGACATTCCTTTCTGGCTCGTGGAAATGGTTGCCAATTTGTAGGCAAATATGCAAAGAACTGAATCTAAGTGCCCTCATTCAAAGTTGTAAACAGGATTTAAATGCTGCATTGGCCTTATGACTTCTCTTTTGACTTCTACTATCCATAATTCATTATTTGTTGCATGTGACTCTAGGTTAAATCATATGTGTTATTTCTGCTATGCATTTGCCTGCTAGTGAGTTCATCTAAAACTGGTCTATGAAAAAAGGCCCCTGAAATGTGAGTAAAAAGAAACCCCTTTTGCAAATGTTGGTAGAAAATAAAAGGAAAACAGAAACAGGGTAAATTTGAGCAAGGGTGGCTCTTGGATGGGTAAAATATTTGGAAATAGTTTCTTTCCTTTTTCATTCATGTCCTGTCAAGCTGTGCCAATTCACCCAGAGAGAGACACTGGGCACAAGAGATGCAAAGGTTACGTCTGATAGAGATAAACTTCTCTTTTATCGCACTATATGGTCAGTTTCTGAGCTGTAATTTGAACCGTGGATCAAGTAAATGTAACAAAGACACAAAGCATTAGTCAGACTTCAGTAAGCACAGGTCCTGAGATTCAGTTTCCAAACTTTCCAGTTTGTGGCGAGCATCAGATATCATAAGCTTTACATCTATTGTTTTAAAAGGATTCCGTTGTCTGAAGGGAACACTAGAATGCCAGTGACCAAATACTGTATGCAGGTAATTAGGTTTGCTTGCTCTTTTCTGCCTCCTTCCTCCATTTATCAGTTTTTATTGTAAATTCTAGCTTGTCACTTCATGAGTACTTTTATTTGACAGCCCCAGCCTTTCAGAACAATAAAGAGTAGTCTGGGCTTTGCAGACCATATGCCCACTACACAGGTGCACCTTCATTTAAGCTGAGGTGTCATCAACACATCTTAATGCTGGAGTGATTCAGAGAGGCCTTAGTGTAAGGAAGCACCAGGCTCCATTCAGCAAGATGGCCAACATGCAAATGAGAGATAAATAAATGACAAACTGGTACAGCTTCAGCTTGCAGAGTGTCAGGTAACTATTGGAAAGTGTTTAGCTCTTTCCACTTCAGTTAATTTCCATGGAAGCTGAGAGATTTCAGCATGGCCAGAGTTGCTCTGTCACTTTGTAATGCTGAGCCTTAGAGAAGGAGAGGAGCAAGGAACTGCAGAGCCCTGGGACTGTGGGAGCTTTGCCTGTGTGAGAGCTACATGCACAGTAAACACAGGTCTGGCCGTGACTCCCCCAGCCTGTTGTTTTCCTATGGCAGATAAATGAAGGTCTCAGGCATTCCAGCCTCTGAAACATTGCTGAATAAATCCAAGGCCATTTCTGTCTTGTTGAAGGATTAAATTCTCCTTTCTAAGTCAAACTGTCCTGAGGAAAACCCTCCTTCATCTCCCCAGTGCAGGCAGTATGTTAGCCTACAGAGCACTTATGGTATGGATATCACTATCATGGTACAGGTGACAAGTTTACTGGCATCTACTTGCACAGACAAAAGGAGAAATTTCTACTTATTATCTCTGCTTTTAATGTCTGTACTAACTTATGCTAGCTGGTCAGGTTCATTGAGAAGAGGTACATTTATCAAAGCTGGTATGTTTATTTTAGTGAACATTTATATCTGTGCTCCATAGCAGCTGTGTACATGACAAAGTATAATCAGCCAAACAGCCCAAACAGACCACGAGAGGCAGCAAAAATAATTCTCCAGGCTGTGCTGCCTTGCCCCGGGAGAACCCACATCACCTCCTTTAATCACTCTAATACTCAGTAACTTTTTAACTTTGTTATACAGACAACTTACAAAGAACTTGGTGCTTTTATGTCACTTCCCTTCAAAAGGTTTATGTCAGTGTGTCTCTCCAAGGCTGGGGCTCACCTATGTGCTGACGTGCCCGCAGATCCCCAGGGATGTGCAAAGCCTCCTGTGGCCAGGACAGTCATTTACCTGCACAGGAGCCACTGTGGGATTGGGCTCATGTATGAAAACAGGGGGTCAGCCCCTGATTAGGTTATTCCTCCTGCACTATTGCATGTTGTAACGCTGACTGTGTGCTGCACTTCAGGCTGAGATGCTTGGGATTTCACAACGTGGAATTGCAGAGACAGGACAAACTAGTCACTAAGCATGAGGAGTGCTGCTCAGGAGAGCCAGATTTAACAGTGCCCAGTGGAGATGCCTCATTAAACTGATACAAGCCAAATAAACAGAAGAGTTGCTAATTACAAAAAAGAGTTAAGCAATGAAAAGTGGCAGAAAGCCAAGCAGCAATATCAAGTCTTCTTAATACAAAGGGAAACTACACAGCAAATCCGCAGTTCATAATTCAAGAGGGAGGAAGAAATAGATACCTTTCAAGATTATGACTTGCATTGTATTAGTAATCCTTCTGTGTATTTTTTTACTGAAGCTATTTATATAAATCCAGTGGATGAAGGATGGTTACAGAAGCCATGGTTGTTTTAAAAATATACTTTGGAAGCCAAGTGATTCTCCATTGGAAATCAAAACCACTCTTTAATAGTATTTAAAAAACGACAGTGGGAACTACTTTTCATAAGCCTGCCATACTCTGTGATTATGGTATGAGGAGAATATACATGTTGTCTCAGGAAAAGGAGCAGATGCCACAGAAGGCAAACATTGCACATGCACTTGCATTTCTAGCTGCTGGAAACCCAAAACAACAGGACTGAGCTGGTCACTACAGCTACAGACAGATGTGAAAGCTCCCTTTGAACAGCAGCTGCTGTTGCTGAGTGAGGCCCACAGACAGACTCTGAAAGATGGGAGAGAGTGGCAGCCCTTCCCCAGCCTGCAGAAGGGGATGGCCAGGGTGGTTCAGAGGTCTCCCAGAACCATGCCCTGCTAAGATGGGGCTAGAATTAGCAGAAATGCTGCTGTCATGTACAGACTGTGGCAGGGCTAGCACAAACATGGCACAGATAGTGGCGCTGTCTCTGAGAAGCTGATCTGCCTCTCTGATACAAAGGTAGGAAACAAAGTGGGCATTAATTCACAGCCGCCGGCACTTAGGCAGTGGCCACAACCAAAGCAGCCATCTGCTTCCGAGGTAGGGCTGAAACGGAGATAATGACTGAATGCCATAGGGCCACATCCCAGTGCAAACCAGTTCTCTTCTTTGCCTGTACCCTATATGATTTAGTGTTTGTATAACAGAAGTGTCCAGTCAACACAACAACATGCAGTGACCTGAGCCAATAACTCTGGCACAAGTTATTGATCTCGGCCCAAGTGTGGGCAGGCAAAGATGAAATCAGAGCTACCCTGACTGGAGTGAATTTTGTCCTTATATAACATTGTTTTTTTGGAAGGAATCATTCCCAGCAGCACTCCCCTGACTGTGTTATTTGTGCAGTGAGTCAGGAAGCCCTGCATGCTGCTTGTGATACTCTGCCCACTTGTCCTTAGGGTATGTCTGCGTATGCATGTGGATGGCATGCATCATTTTACAAATTGCTCTAGCTGCACTCTCATGGAAATATATCATTAACATTAATATACCCCAGTCTTCTTATTGACTTGGTTAACCATTAACAGAGTTACCCTTTTTAGAAAATGCTCACAAAGTCCATAAAGTGTATGTAGGCACAAGGGGCAACGTTCTTCCCCTCAGCACACCAGGCTCTGGTCTTCAAGGATGCAGGTGATCAGTTACAGACTACTGAAATGGTGTTTCATTTACACATGTGAACTAGAAATATCTAACTCGTTGCTTTATGCAAAACTTCAAGAGCCCTTGGGCAACTCTTTTATACCCCTACATAAACGCTCAGTGAGGAATGAGGGGCTTTGGGTATCATTTTTATGAACCATATATGTGCTTCTCCACCTTCCTCTATGCTGTTGGACAGGGGAGAGGTGGGAAGGAAGTTAATCACTAGCCTTGACTGCAGAAAGAGAGATGTGAGCAAACAGCACCCAGGGCAGGCTGGTACGAAATGATCTATCAAGAGATGAATGGTCTGTTTTCCTGAGGAAAAAAGCACCATGGTGGAGATAACAGAAAGTCCAATAACTGATAAGTAATTAGAATTTTAAAAGGACATAGCATAGGAGGCAAAGATGCATAAGAAGAGGCACACAGAGGGAGAGAAAGCAGCAAGATGTTTCCTGGGAAAATTAAAGCCTGATGCATGGCTACTCCTCCATCTGTAGAGATAATCTGAATTTTGACTCAGCCTTCTAATCAAAGGACCCTGTAGCTGTGTCCGGTGAACTAACAAATGCTGGCTTGTTTTGAAGAGAGAGCTGCGTCACTACAATTATTTCTGATAGCACTACTTGCCTGGAAGGTAAATGCCTTAAAAAACAGACTCCTTGGCAGGTCCATGGGCATGAGTAAGAGCTTGACTCACAGACCTTGTCTTGAGGGATCTGTTGGACCCACCCCATGAAAAAGTTACATTGTCTCTTGCTTTAGGGTATATTTGGAGAGACAGTAAAAAAGGCTGGGATTTTGAGAAGAAACTGTGACAACTTTTTCCTTGAGGAGGAATCTATCACATGCCTTCAAATCTCATTATCATCCAGTTGCATGTCCCCAGTCTTCAAAAAATGTTTTTCCGTATTGTGCAGCAGTGTGAAAGGCTCATTGGTTAACTAGCCATGGGACAAGAAAAGTGACCCTTTGGGTGAAGCTACACACCTTATAGCTTGGGCATGAGCTGATCTCAGAGCCATCAAAAGGGGATGGCATTTTCTCCCCTACCCCAGCTTTCCCTTCCTTCCTCCTCTTCTGGCTCTGTGCTGTCAAGCCACTGGGCTGCCCTGGCTCCCTGACAGGTCCCATATGTAGCAGCGGGTAGAAGGGACAGCTGGGGACTGGGCAGTGGGAGGCACGCAGAGAGGAAGGAAGACCTCTCCTTCTGCTGACAGGGAGGTGTTGTAACAGCTTAGTCACAATGTGTAGCTTTGGGTGCTGGGAAACATGCAAACACATCGGTAAATGTACAAAATAAATAGTCAGGGTCACAGGGAAATCACTCTTCCTCTATCTGGCTTCACTTGCCACACTTTGAACTGGCATATGAATTGCTGTGAGAGAAGGTTGGCTTTCAAGCTGCAGGCTCTGTTTCAAGGCCAAGGTTAGAAACCTCCGTAAAATGACTTATAATTTGGAAACAGAAGTTGTGTTTTCGAGAGAGGAGGACATTCTGCCCCTAAGAGGTTGCACCACATGTGCTTCCTGGCCCCAGCTCTGCTCTGACACTCTGCCAGTGGCAGCTGGACCCCCCCAACTCCAGTGTGCTCTCTCTGGTTTGCAAGGTGTGAGCCCCTCTGAGACCTGGTGAAAAATGCCAAGACTCTCCTTGTGTTAAACACAATGTATATTGAAGTCATATTTACAACTTGCTCAGAAGAAAAAAAAAATGGGGGGGGTGAGGTTTCAGAGGTCACAATAAGCAAATACGGTTAAAAATGCAGGCTAAACCAAGAGAGAAAACAGGTGTCTTTTTCATACACTATGTCTTCTTAGCTCTAAAACAGATGAAGCATCTGTCATTCAGAACAGAACAAGGAAGGTTGGAGGCAAAGAAAGAAAAGAAAGCCACAAAGATCCATTTTACATCTAGAAGATGCAGGCAATAAAGTCATGACTCACCCTTAACAAGTTCATCTGCTGTTTTGTGACTAACGCATTAAATTACATAGTTCATGAATGTCCTACTCTTTAGGATTTTACTAAAAGCTATTTGCTGAATTAGAGATAGCAAAATGAAGTGAAAAAGCAGGGCCTTTTAAAGAAAGGGAAGCAATCAGCACTAATGGATTTATTGTGCAAAAGCCCATGTGGTTGAAAAACCACACACGTACGCATACATCTGGCTGCTTCAGCTGTTGGTAGTCATGAATTTAGCTTGCTGATGCCAAACAAAAATCTGTATCAGTACAATAATTTATTTATTCATTTTTATAAAATAGATCTCAAGATATTAGCCACAACTGCAGAAACAACAGAAAACAAACAGCTAGGTTTTCCAAGAGAATGTTAAATTTGAACAAAAGTTAATCAAAGTCCATGCTAAACAACTTAGCTAATAGATTGGCAGGGCTTACCTGCTGAGTCGCAGAGGCACTGCTCCAGCATTTACAAAAGAAAGGAAAAGCTCTTTCC
>NW_010138530.1:21694-22540 GCF_000699245.1 Pterocles gutturalis
TGATCCACGACTCTGACCCCTGCATATAGGTCAGAAGCCTGCGTACTTTTGTTACTACATATACTCAGCACATTGCCACACAAACAGCGTATTTATAGAAAATATAATCTTAAGAGTTAAAGACTTGGCATTTACATGACTCTGTCTAAAAGGCCATAAAAAGAAAAGTTTTGAGGAGGGTTCATGCGGTTAAGTGGATAGAAATTTTCAGATAGAGGCACCTTAAGTAAATAAGCTAAATCTCTGCCCAGCAATATAGACACATCAATCATGTTTTAAAAGCAAAACATTTTCTTGGTGCCTGCAAGGGAAAGGAACAATTAAGATGAACTCTGGATGCACGTACTTGGCTGTCAGGATGCAATGCCAGAGCTCAGAATTATTTGTCTTCCCTTCACTTTGTTCATTAGCACCCGGTATTTCTCACGCTCTAAAGCTGTCCTCTCAGCCACACCAATCATATTGGTTTCTCACTAGTTTCATAATATCAGAGTATCTTTCATAAAAGCCCACTCTTGCATTCATGTGGTCAATGAAGAAACCCCACTTCTCCTTTAAAAATTACTCATATCCTCAGACTTGCAGATTAAAGCATGGAAGATGAAAGTGGTAAAGTCTCAGAAAACAGAAGGCTAAAAAATAAATTTTTAGCTAGCTTTTTCAGAAACATTATGAATTCTAAAGTAAATTTCATTATTTTCAATAGGGAGACTGATTCATAGCCCTGGTATTATATGCAGAAGCTTATGCAACCTTCCTCCCCCCGCAGTAAATAGGGGCTAAATCATTCTGTGTATTTGGAGGCTGGTTAACATCACACACAGTCCAACTGGACTTTTCCTGCTG
>NW_010138530.1:22571-38078 GCF_000699245.1 Pterocles gutturalis
ACACATGTTCATTTTCCAAAACATGAGAATTTACCATAATTATATATTTCTTTAGAACTTGCACATTACTGAAGACATTAGGTTCATTCACACTTCAAATTTAGTCATGCTTTGAAAATCTGCAAGATCTCTTTTTATTTGTATCTTTTCCCCCCTACTTGTCAGCAGTGCTTGGCAGAGGTGATCAGAGGAAGGCTTTCAGAAGATTTTAGCCTCTGGCTAGTGCTTCTTAAATGTAACACTCTATCTTTAAAAATCACATTCTCAAAAAACCCTCACAATTTTTGGGGAAAATCCTTGAAAAAAATCAGTATTCTTCCAAAACTAATGTTGAGAAGTGATCCTGAATAACAGTTTTTCAAAGTAATGATGTCCAACTGGTCATAAAAATTCCTTACAGATTGCACAGTTATTCCCTGATTAACTGCGACCACACCATGAATAAACCAGGAACCTTCTAGGGAAAAAAAAAAAGTAATAGATTGGCAGCTTTAATGTGAAAATTGTACTTTCTATGGTTTCTTTGCAAGGAATGGATTAGAAACCTGTTTTGAAAGAACAAGTGAGATCATTTTACACATTTATTTTTCTTCAAACCAGAGGAGCTGTGTGGAGGCATGTCTTGCAAGTGTGCAGCGTCTGGCTCTGGTAACAACTCTGGGCACCCACAGCATTTGCCACTTTTAGATCAGCATGATACATTTAACACAACAGGACACATCAAATGGAAAGCAGGATATATTCATTTCAGCACAGAGTGGGCTGGTTGAGATGAGCTAAATGAAGCTATGATTCTATCCATGGTACATATTGTGTACTAAGCTTTGAATATAAAGGAAGACCTAGTTTACCCAACATTTATATAGCATTCTTCCTCATCAAAAATTTATTAACAGGGTCATCGACATTGAGATCACAAGAAAGAGAGGAAAAAAAAACCCAAGTCCATTTAAAACCACTAATTAGCTGGGCAATCTGATTATACATTCACAACAGCTGTTGCCTTCTTGGTGTTTCAGTGATCAGCTGGGGAAACAAATGCACACTGGAACATATTAAAAGGAGAGAAGAGCTTTTTTGTGATTCAACAAACCCCTCAAAGGTGGAAAAATGCCACAGAGGTATGGAGTACAGAAACCTGCACAGTCAAAATTGTGTTTAGTTTTCCTGAGGAGCATTTAAAACATTGAAAATGTCTCCTGCTGCTACATGATTTACTGCCCTGCCAAAGAACACAGAGTGCTTTCCTGAATCCCAGCCATGCGGGGTTTTACTGCACACTGCAACTCTTTGTTTCACTTATAATTATCCCATAGGTTTTGCAGCTTTGGCCTCTGTTCCCCCTGAAGACAGCAGGAACCATGTTATTGACTTCAAGGAGATGCAAGTGTCAGCGGCTTTTCCATCCATAGCAAATACATACATGCAAGAACGTGCCATCTAAGGCTCCAGTTACTTAGTTAAAAGTTAAATGTCCAGGAAAATAGTACATCTTTAACGACTCCTTACTTCCTGCTCCCAGGGAAAAGACAGATCCTAGTAACACAGGCTGCAATTTCCCTTGTTGTCTTAAGACATCTGCCCTTGCGTCAGTGTTGCCTCTACAGAGAGCCAGGTGCTGTTACAGGTCCTCTGCTACTGCCTAGATTGGGAGACTTTTTAACCCAGAAGGTTTCAAACCTGAGGTCCTCTGAAGGACCGTGAACTTCATTCATTTTTCCTTGAATAAAGAGTGACTGATTCAATTCCTTTGTGCACCATGGCTGAGGAAAAGTAATAACTTCAGTCAAAATGCAATAGCCAGCTAGTGTAACTCACACAATGCCAATGCCATATATGTTGCTTTTAATGTCATTTTAAAAGTGGTCTGTTCATGCTATACAGGCATTCGTGTCTTAGCTGGTGTAGGAGGTAGTTCCTTATAGGTTGTTTCATGTCTGTTCCAGAGGAAACAAGAGTCACTATAACAAGATCCAAGTCTGCCTTCCCTTCCTTCAGATGATTACAGATCCCAGGAAATATTTTTCATGCCATCCACAGGGAGTAAGTGGAGATCAACCACTGAAAAATTGTGAAATCCCAACTCTTCAGGCAAGACCATGCAGCTGGTGAGTCATCTCTAATTAATGAGCAGGGCTGGAATCCAGTAAACACATTAGAAAGGAAAATAAGTTCCAAAATTGCAACCCTAACCACTGACCTAACTTTTGTGACAGCTTCCACAGGGAAGATGTGTCCACTCATTCCTCATTCTTCACAGAGAGGACAGGAAGAACTATGTTTGGGCGTTCAAAAGAACCAAGTTTTGTCCCCAGAGTTAGGAACACCAACTTTTAAAAGCAAGCTTGTGAAAAAGTTTGTTTACTGATATTATTTAATTTGTTATATACCAACATCAGATGGTCAGAAAGCTTGTCAATCTGTAGTGTTTTTTAAACACTCAGATGTAAGTTACTCATTCTACAGGCAGAAAAATATTTAAGTAGTAGTTTTTAATACAAAAATTTTCCTAATTATTTCTAGAATAAAAGTAAAAGAGCTGAGTGTACAGTTTGCTTTCTTTTCAGATAGAGAACAGAAATACCTGTGAGCATTATTATGCATTCTGTTCCTGACAGATTTAACACCCCTTTCTAATAATGCAAATAAAGAAACAGAAAGCAGCTAATTAGGATTTTGCTGCCTTTCATATTTGCTTGGAGTTTTCAGTTCTGACTTTTCAATTTACTTGAAACAAAATGACCTGTGATACACCTCTTCTGTACAGGGAAAAGCCACAGAGCAGCTCCCTGTAGATGACTGTCCAGATCCTTTCTATAGCAACTGCCTCATCTCCAGTCCCATTATTTTTTTATTAGTAGTGGAGAGGAAGGAGACCTACATTTTATTCAAAGGGGAAATAATAAACTAATCTAAAATGCTTTATAAACTGTTGCTACTTTCTATTGTGAAGAACGGAAGGTTATTACAGCTGTTTTACTGCTGGGATAGAACTGCTTCTGTTGGTACCACACTCCTGTTGCAAACTCAGCCAATTTTAGGGTTTGTTTTACAATAGAATTTGCTTCCAATTGCCAGTCAGGTCTGCAAAATAGGCTATTCTGCAAGTGCAACTCCAAAAAAAAAAAAAAAAAAAAAGCAAGCAAAAATAGCATTTTGGAGTCAAATCAAACAACTAGTATGCATTAACTGCTGTGAGAAACTTCATCATTTAAAAATCAATTAGTCGTTCAAAGTAAAAAATAATAACATCTATTCACAATAGGGGTTAAAATTCTTTGAGACATGGAAGAGAAGAAACCAGACATATTATTTTTTCAAGAAGACTAGCTCCTGGTTGTGCCGAGTAGTTTCTTGCCAGTGGAGGTGCCTTAGGAGTGTAAAATGTAAATGCACAGGCAGGTGCACTGGTAAGTCACACAGTACTTTGATGTGTTACACTGAACTTTCATTGCTTATGAAGTCAACGATGTCTGAACCCTGCCTGGGTCATCTGAGACCACCATGGCAATGAGGCCAAAGAAATTGCTCAGGCAGGCAGTTAATCTTGGCATCTAAGTCAAAACCCCCAAAGATTTGAATCCAGAGCTGGCTAACAACAGCAGCTCGGAGCGAACTCCTAACTGAGGTCCCTCAGAGGAAGAATAAAGCAGAACTGAAGACAAAGATCCTGCTAAGGTACTGAGAGGAAATCTAGGCAGTAGGAGAGCCCTTCTGAAGTGCAAAGTTTTCTGTTCATTAAACCTTCACTACAGTGAACATTTTAATATATCCCCCTAAACAATTTAATACATACCCTTACAAGGAGGAATAAAAATTATAGTATTTTAGTAAAAAAAAAAAAAAAGACAAATAAACACCTTCTCCAGAGATGCAAGCTTGTAATAGTTATACTATATAAAGTAAAAAAAGAAAACAAGGAGGAAAAAGTGAGCACAAGATTTTATCAACCAGAGTTTCTAGAATGTTGTTGATGAGATATGAAGACCTTCGACTGTGAATTCTTCCTTTAAGCCCAGCATGAGTAATGGGCACGATTCTGCTTTTCTGTGCACCAGCTAAAAAGGAAACCACTCATTTCATTTCACTACAGAGAGCAGAGGCTGATCAAATGTGAGTCACTGTGTTTGCCTGCTGCTGTCAGCCCCAGAAGGAAAGTCTCATAGATGCTAAAATACCTGGAGCTTCTGAAGAGCCATGGTTGATAAAAAATGTTGAACCTTCAAGAACCTTCAGCACAAGATGGTTGATCCTGGGATTTCACACAAGACAAGGGAAGAGATGGAGTACATGCCAGAGGGGCCAGTGAAAAGCAAAGATACAGATATGCTGGTAATGGTCTTCCCACCAGGGAAGGGGCAGACTGACAGCACAGGGAATAGAAGCTCATTTTTCAATTACCTGTGAGCTCCCAGGCTTGTGCTCGCTGACCCACCAGGCAGTGGTTCTATGGTACCCCATCACCAGAAGATCCATCTGAAGAGGCTCCTACACCCAGGCAGTCATCCCTTCTTCTCCTGTAGAAGGTGAACCCATGTCACCAGTACAGGCTGTCTCAGACACAGCTGAGAGTCTAATCACACAAACAGTTGAATCAGCTGCAGCAGGGAGAGAGACAGAAATATTTTAAGGCAGATTTGTCATCACCTGTTTGTGACATGAGGGTACCACCTTAGCTACTCTGCAGTGTGACTCTGTGCAGCTCTAGAGCCTGATTGTGTTGACACTCACACTTGACAAGCTACCTCAAGGTGAGTTCACTTGGATAGCAGTTTATTTGAATTACTGCTGCAAGGAAAGCAAGTGCTCCAGTGCTGTCAATGAGCTTTCATTCTCCAGCACGAAGCATACTGTGAAGAGTACACATACTTTATTAAAGCTTAAGACTCTTTTCTCTTCCTGTATTCCATGGGAAGTATTTGCTTTATCTACAGACTTTGGACTCCATTTGTATTTACTGTGGGCTACTAACTCTTCAGGTTTTACTCACTGCACAACAGATGATGCTATTAAATGTGTTATGCCTAGCAGCCTGAGCACTGTTAAATCAAATTACAAAGACCTCTGAAAAAAAATGGTTAAATACTCTTGGTAGCTAATGTTGTTAAACTATTGGACACGGACTGATCACTACAAATGGAGTTACGCAGTTACAACATTTGAGGAGGCAAAATAATAACCTGATTCTGCTAATCCCTCAATTTCATTTATGTATGAAGTGGCTGCAGTTTTGTACTCCCTCATTATGAAAGAATCTCTTTGCAAGATAAACTGGAACCAAAGATATTATGCATATTGTTGCAAAAGAGGAAAGTATCCTGATATATGTTCTATGGCACCATATATAATGTGCAGGAGAACATGATCTGCATCTAAAATGAACGGCTTCCACATGACTCATGTGTGAGCATCACTTGAAATCATCACACAGACTGCCTCAATACACATGAAATCCACCACCAGCTCCTACGAATTGCCTTCTGTCTCTTCTCAGCCAGACAAATGTCAGGCCATCAGAAATCAGTGTTGCTCTATTCTGGTGAAAGCACACGGGAGAACAAGAGAAAGCTTCTTCAAGCTCTCTACCATACTTTACAAAGCAGACAGAAAAAAAAAATTCACAAATGCTGAAAAAGTATGAATGAAGCCTTGAATTGTTCAGAAGACACTGCTTCTGCATGTGTGATGTTATACCTGTAAACATAACTCCAGAGTACTACCTAGCTGGACTTCTGCAAGAAGGTGTAGTAAAGCTAGAGAGAAAGTCTGAAGAGTCTGAACAAGTTACAAGGGCTAAAGAGGCCATTACTTGTCTGGTCTGATAGGGGTGCCCAAATTCACAAGTACAACCAGAGGACAGTGCTTTATCCCTGTCTGGACTCAGTAGTTATTTTAACCCATTCAACAAAAACAGTGAATCTGCGAGCATGGCATGCAAGAGCCCCTTCCAGGACATTTCAGCTTTCAGCATGCCAAAAGTCTTTCTGTGCTGCTCAGCAGTTCTGCCAGCTGACCGTCAGACTGGTTCCAGTTACTTGTGAGACAGCCACGTATGCAGAAACAGATGGGTTGCAAAGGTCCCAGTTGCACCTGTGAGTCCCCTGCAAGAGCTATGAGACTGAATGGTTTGGCAGATGGAGCTTCACATGCCTTAATTACTGCTTAGATGTTGGATAAAATAAATACATTTCAGAAAGGAAAAGAAAGTCACTTTTGTGTCTTTTCATACAGTGCTTGGCCCATTTGTCCTTGCTGAAGTTGGATACCGAAGTCCTACAAATGCAGAGTCAAAAGACACCAAGAGAAAGGATGGGCAGGGTAGTGTCTCCTGCAGAGAGGAGCACCGTGGCAGAGCTCCCTCAAGGGCTGCCAAGGGTCTGCTCTGCTAGCAAGCGACTGGCCTCCAACAACTCTGGACAGTTTATTGTGTAAATTTCTTCTGGCCGTAATGTTTCTGTGGTGTGCACATCTGCACATGAACCACTAACTCGTTTTGTGTCATTGAACATCAAGAAATGGATAACAACCCTCTTCTTTTTCACTCGTTATCTCTACTGCTGGGAACACAGAATTGGACTATCTGTGAGCCAGCTTGTTTGCAGCCACAGGAGGAAGCAGACGAAACAGTCTTACACTCTGAAGTAGGAACAGGGAACATACATATAGCTGACCTTCACCACCCGCCATAAGCAAACTGTGCCTTGAGATAAGAGTGTATTTCTGAAGAAATACCCCAAAACCATTTCTGAAATGAAGAGATGTGCGTTCACAAAGTATAACTCTCTTTCTCTCTCTGTTTGTCCCCTAACTGTGTATATCACAACTGACATTTCCTGAGTATCTGCAAGTAGATTTGCATGCGGAGCATTTTTTAAATTGAGTTTTCAGATTGATATCTCAGGAAGTGTAATTTTTTAGATCAGAAGCAATAAACCAGATTTGAAGCAATGTATGAGAAATCCTAAAACTTCACTAATTGGCAAAACACAATGCTACTCAAGAAGGAATTTTTCCCATAACGTACTGAGTGAAATTTGTAAAGACATACATAGATGAAGGGAAGAAACCTGATGAATTGACAGGATGCTGGGTTGCATCAACAAGGACATCACCAGCAGAGATGCAGAAGTCATTATTCCACTCTACTCAGTACTTGTCAGTCCACACCTGGCATACTGCATACAGTTGTGGTCCCCACCATACAAAAAAGATGTGGACAGACAGGAGTGGGTCCAGAGAAGGGCCACAGATGATTAGAGGAGTGGGAAGCCTGCCACCTGAGGAAAGACTTAGAGAACTGGGTTTGTTCAGCCTTGAGAAAAGCAGGCTGAGGGGGAACTTTGTCACCATGTTCCAGTATTTATAGGGTGGCTACAAAGCAGGTGGAGACTCCCTTTTTCCAAGGAGTCACATGGAAAAGATGATGGGTAACAGGTAAAAGTTACTTCTGGGGAGGTTCTGATTGGACACAAGAGGAAAATTTTTCACAGTAAGAACAATCAGCCATTGGAATAATCTCCCGAGGGAGGGAAGTGGTGGATTCCCCAGCATTGGGTACTTTTAAGATTCAGCTGGAGAGGGTGCAGAGCCATCTTGTCTACACTGTGTTTTTGTCAAGAAAGGTTAGATAGCTGTTATTCTATGATACTATTAATATATCTGACAGCATTATATGCAGATAGACATGCTATAAGTATTGTTCAAAACCAATGTTTCCTGTTCAATTTCTTTGTTTTCCCTAAGAAAAATTAATAAATAATTACGTTATACTTGTTGCAAATTCCAATCATAAATAGCTTTAGTTAGCAAAAATCTTCCAAAGCCAATAAAACCCACTGTTGTCCACCCTAAAAATAAGCAATCTATCATTATTTGGGAGAATACAACATTAAAGTTACCTGATTTATTTTAAATATTAGAAGTGCATTAGAATCTCTGAAAACTTCTCTTTCTAAAGCTGGTGGTGACTTAAAGCCTGAATTTCTTCATCATATCTCACAGTTTATTAGAGACATACAAATACTTTCCTCTCTTCTTTCACCATCAGCATGACAGGGGGCTGCAACATGAG
The DNA here is from genome assembly GCF_000699245.1 of Pterocles gutturalis. Classification (NCBI taxonomy): domain Eukaryota; kingdom Metazoa; phylum Chordata; class Aves; order Pterocliformes; family Pteroclidae; genus Pterocles; species Pterocles gutturalis. Next base: position 30,643 of record NW_010138530.1, read on the forward strand.
CAGTCCGTGCTCCAAGCTGAGGTGGAGCAGGCTGTAAACAGAGGAGAGGAAGCTGTTGGCAGTGACTGACCAGATCAGAGGAAAAAGCTCACTAGTCATCGTCTTTTTTGATTTGGAGATTAAGTTTGTACTCTAGACAAGAAGGATTCTCCCCCATTCTTTGCCCCAGGAGGAAAACTAAAACGTGAGCCTAATGGAGTGTGAGCACTGAAAGTTCCTCATACAAATGGTTGTTAGAAGAAGAGCAGAAACCATGTGAAAGTGGTTGATCACAATGAACATTTTAACTAGAACTTGCTTTTCAGTGCTCAGTACCGTGACCAGTTTTAGTTTGATACCTCCATTTACTTTTGTAAACTTAAATATAGAGATTGATGTTTTCACTTGTCTTCCGTATCTTGCCCAAGAGCTGCTTGTATTTTTTGGACTTGGTTTCATTCTTACTGAAAACTACAAGCTCAATAAATTATCTGTGACTCCACAGTTTAGAAGACAGAATAGAAAACCTTTTTGATCCTTGCCAGGTGGTAAGAATAAAGAAGTTGTGAGTTTTTCTTCCTGAGAATTTACTATAACTTTGGCCAGGGGGTCAGTATCTCCAAAAAACCAACCAGCAGACAAAGCTGGAACAAGGGGAACTCTCAACTATACACACTAAGAAATTTATTGCCCTTTCCAGAATTGTACTGGAAAATAAACTATTAGAATAAGACAGCAAATTGGGAAGTGATCATGGCAAGTCTCTTCAAAGACAATCAGCCTATCTGTAGACAATCACTAGCTGTAGGCTGTCTAGAGATACAAGTCTTTGTAGGATCTACCCTTCCTCCATGCTTCAGAGGTACGAAAGAGATTCACTGTGTGATTCACCTTCTGGCAGCTCTTAGAGTGAGACTTTAATAACAGAAATCTTTTTACTTCTACACAGGCAGGAAATACCTTGTAATATTTCCAGTTCCCCAAAGTACACATTTTGGGCTGCTGCCCACAGGATGACTTCAGAAATGTTGCAATGTTGGTAAACAGACTTTTACTGTACTACCTTTGAAGTCAATGTTAGTATTTCCATTTGTCTCTGTAGAAACAACAGATAGTCAATTTCTAGTAAAGCACTTCGCCTCCTCCAGGTTGAATGTTTTAACAATAAACGCTAAAACGTGAAAAGGTCAAAAAGCCCTATGCTTTAGGGACTAAACCAATCCCAGTTCTGAATGCTTGCAAGAGAAGATTGTAAGATAAATGAGTTACCCACATCTACCTGTTGCTGCTTTTCCACTTACAGCCCCAGCTGACAGGGAGGAAAGGATGGAATAAAGGGGCAACAGGACTGGACTCGGTATGGCAGCTCCCAGGAAAGGCTTTGCACACATCTGAAGTATTGTTTCACTAACAACTGGTGTAAATCAGTATCAATGAGATCATACAGCCGTAAGTCATGTCCATCAGGCTGCCTGCTTTCCTGCAGACACACCATCTGTTTCAGTCAGGGGCGCTGGAGCCTTGAGTCAAAGCCCATTGAAGTTACTGGAAAGATTCCTATGAATCTTTGATTCTGTGACTCATCCGTAGCTTATACAATGCACAAAATGTCAGGCTCACAAACTGCACTGTGCAAGCACGACAACTGAAGCTTAAACAAAACACAAAGCAGCAGTCAGCTCCCTCACACCAACATATGCCAGGATTTGATCTGCTGAAACTGTTGCAGCTGCAGTAATGTATAGCAGGAGTAGGCAATAGGGAGAGAAAACTCGGAACTGATAGCTTTTACTGGGATGAATTTGGGAGACGAGTCCTCTCTCAGAGCCAGAGGAACTAGTTGTTTTCACATCTCCAGCGTGATACTACCATCAGTGGGGATGATGTGCCCAAAAGGAAAAACATGACCCATGATGCTTGATGAAATCAAACAGCACGGGAGAGGTGGGAGAAAAGGGTCTCTGAAAGAATATTAAGAGTAGGCAAAATTCAGTGGCAGTGAGTAAAATGGGAGGATTACAAAAAAATAGCCAGCTGTATCTACAGATTCAAGTTGCCTTTCTTCGAGTAAAGACAACAGCACTTTTCTTCCCATGATTACATAAAGGGACCCAGTTCTCTGCATGGAGCTCCCACTGAAGTCAGCGTGAGTCACTTGTGCAGGCTGCTGGGAAGTATATCCCCAGGAGAGCTAATTATGGCATATATCATAATGAGCTTGCAGAAGAGGTTTTATAAACACCTGCCACTGTTTCATTATCTCCAGTTCAGGAAGCAGAACAACTGTCAGCCTAAATGACATGGTTCGGTATTTTCCACACATTCTGAAAATAAAGAAGTGAAGAGCAAGTCCTGACAACACTTTTCGTTTCCAAGTTATTTTCAGGTATAATGTGTATTTTAAAAAGTATGTTAATTTTATCTCTAGTCCACCATAGGAACACAGAGTATTTAAGATGTCTTCTCTCACTTTATGAACAAGAAGCAGAGAGAACCAAAAGGCCCCTGAGTGCCTGATTTCACTCTTGGATTTGCATAAAACAAAACACTCTATCACTGATAATTGTTCAGCAGAGCTCAGTCAGGTGAGAAACAAAATTTCATTGTATAAAGCCAGCAGAACAGAAAGGAGGTTTTATGAAGGATAATGCCTATATGTTGCACTCCACAGATTAAAACATCTATTGTCCTAAAATTGAACACAGCTGGAAAACAAGTACATGACTACAACCTGTCCTGTCTGCCAAGACTTATTTACATTCTAATTTATATTCATGGACCTTTAAATCACAAGCAGACTGGTGCTTGAGTGATCAAATCCTTTTATTGATAAGTACTGAGCATGACCCTCATATATGGCAACTGAGATCTCTATCCCAGCATTGGCAACAGCTGAGGCTCTATGAGAATTAAGAGCATTTAGCTCTTTCCTCAAGAAACTGCAGTGAAGGGCATCAACTCTTCTCTTGTTTTGCACTTTCTCCTCCTGAGAATTAGAGACGGAGGAGACACAAAATGTTTGTTCTTACTTTCTTATTCCAGGAGAAATATTGAGAGGCTAGAGGCAGGCAAAAGGAAAGGACTTCAGAAATCAGGGAGATGGAAAATGAGGGGGAAATCTCAAGCAGAACACCTAATCCTGAAACAAAACAGTGGGATTGGCAGCAGAATTCTTCAGGATTAGTGGTTATTTGTGTGTCTCACACCAAGAAACCCCTTCTCCTGAGGGACTTTCCTTAGGTGGTTAAGTGAGAAGGTGTCATGTGAAACTGCTGATCTCCATATAGTCTGCAACATACTGAGGCAATCACATCTCCCACTAGGTACAGCCTACTGAAAAATATGCTTGTGATAAATACTTACACTCATCTTCATTATCTTGTATCAGACAATGCAAAATAAATAATAATAATTATTATTAATAAATATTAAACAAAGAAATTAAAAAGGATCGTGTTTGTCTGAGTCCCTTAGTTGTTCTCTGCGGACCCTCCTTTTATATACTTTCCCCAAAATGTGTCAGAAGAAGATGCAGCTTCATACCTGTCCCCTGTACAGCCTGCCCTTTAGGCAGTATAGCCTCACGCATGCAAAGCGGTGCTCACTCAGCAGAGCAAGGCAGCAGAACAGACTGACTGGCTCAATACCTATTTAAAACAAAACAAAACAAGCTGATCTATTTAGTTGTCATGAGTTTCAACATCTGGACAGTTTTATCTTTTTCATACTTCATTGACTTTTATACAGTAGCAAAACAATTCAGGAAAAAATGCATAAAAACTGGAACTTGGTACATAAACAGAACAGAAAATAGTCACGGATGAGGATGGCTGTGGATACCACCTTCTATTGATGGTTGCTTTAGACTGAACTCTACTTCCATTTTGGCATGGACTCAAAATCCAGCAAATACAGAAAATAATTTTCCTGGTTCCACGAAACCCACAGGTTAGAGCAGGTTTGTGTACAATTCAGATCTGGCTTTCTCCTTTAAATAATACCAGTAAGCTGAAAATGTCCCAATTTAAAAAGATTCCAGAAGAAAAGTTTCATTCTGCACTGGGTAGCAGGGATCTCAGACCCTTTGTTATATTTGTTACTGCTTTCTCAATCCACATGCCTCAAAATTACCTGGGAAAGCATTGGCATCAAACATTATCTGGCCAAACTGGAAGAACTCCAAGTCCTATCAAACATATAGCACTGGCTGCAGCTAGTATTTTGTGATTGTATTTATAGAACAGGGATATGGAAACTTTTAATAAAGAAAAACACATCTTCTTATTATAGCTTGACCAATTCAGAAATTATAGAGTCTACTCACACTGCTTGGAGGGTTGTCTGATGTGGCTTAAGAGAAGATGCCTGGAGCTGAATTTCTTAGTCACAGTTCTCTTTTTTTTTTTTTTTTTTTTTTTCCTCCAGCTTGCTTCCCCAGGGGATAGGATGTAATGACATAGGACACCCAGCTGAGCTGGGCTGGGCTTGCCTGGGATGATGAGACTAGTTGCCAAAAGCTTGGACAGACTGCAGCAGTTTCACAGAAAAGTCCTGTGCATGGATGCCACGGTGTGAGGCACTGCCTGGAGGAGGCTTCTCCAGAACAAAGCACAGCATCATGGCCCCCCTTGTTCAGGAGAAATGAATTCATGTATGTTGGAAGGGATGCAGAAAAAGATATTGGGAATCTATGTTGTAAGAGGAGCCTAAGACAGCTAAGCTTGTTCTGTCTAACAAAGTCTGGGAGGGCATACGATCTCTTTTTGTAAAAACACTAGAAAGAAACACAAAGAAAGGAAAAAAATGGGACAGTGTTGGCACAAGAACATATGGCTGTGAACCAGGCACATAATAATTTAGACTGGAGTTAGACAATTATTTCTACTGATCAATAAAGTAATGCTGTGTAGGAGACTTCCAGGCAGAAAGAGTGGCTGCAAGAGGCCTAATCAGTTTTAAGATGGAACTTGATAAATCTGATACAGGGATAATAGGACAAGGCCGCCTGCAAGAGCAGACAACTGGGCTCCCTGGTTTAGAAGATCCCCCCAAGCACAAAGCTTCCAGACAAGTGCGGCAGTAGCTTCTCATGCTACGAATACTTGCTAAATAGTATAATGAGTCCACTAAACTCCGTGCAGTATTTGGCCTAGAAATGTACACTTAATTCAGGTCTTAGCTTAAAAACATTGTTATTTCATAGTGCCATATATAAAAGGTCTTTTTCATAGAGAAGAAAACTGAATGGCATGTTAGTGTTGAGACAGAACTCTCAGATTTTCTGCATTTGTATAATCCCTTATTTTCAGATACTTAGATGACCCTATTACTGTAGTTTATCCTCCCATTATTATTTTGCAAGGTTCTAGTAACTACCCTCATTATTTTGTGGCTTTAATATAAAACATTTAAAACCTTTTCTACAAAGGGGTTAAATTATTCTTTAATTAATAACGCATACTGTAATGCCCAGAACTACTCCATATGAAAGATCTTTTAAATCAGGGATAGATTACCACACTCAGAATTTGGATCCTCACCCTGAAACACTGGAGTGGAAAAACAGCTAAGCCAGCTGTCCCAGTGTTGTTCAACCCCTGGCTCAAGGATACATGATGACCCTCCAGAAGAAGGAGACATTTTCAATTTTTTTTTTTTTTTTAACTACATTCCCATTCAGTTGTCCTAGCTACTTCAGTAGCCTTACAATCCCCCAATACCTGCCTGATAGAGCAAAGCAGCTTAAAATCTCGGGAGACTTGAAAAGCCAAGGCAATTTAAGGTGGGACAGTGTTCATTACAACGGCTTCCTGATAGGCACGCTGGTCAGTTCTGAACAGGCACCACAATTCCTCTCCTAAGGAAGATTTTGGATGTTTTGGGTTGGGTTTGTTGTTTTTGGTTCTTTTTTTTCTTGGAACTGGAACAAACTATTGGAGAGAAGAGGTTTAGCATGTGAAAAATATCTTTTGCAAAGCTTCAATGTCAGATGAGTCACAGATCTGGACCTTCTCCACAGTCCAATCCAATGGCTCTGCTGTGCTCTGGGATGGCCAGTGGCCAGGTACTCCCAGCTGGACCAAGGCTGGGGGCTGTGTTGGTAGCCCAGGATGCTGACTGCCTGGCACGGCAGCTGGTCCCCATGGGCTGACAGGCAGGACAGCATGTTAGAAGAAAAATCAACCTGTTGGGGTTTGTTGCATGTTTTCCTGGTATTAATGTTTCCACAACAGGTTGCTTTGTTGGAACTTTGTTTCCACGGGGAACTTTTTAATGAGAAGATCACTGACGAGCCCCAATAGTACTGCTGGCTGTTGCCAGTATGGACCAGAACTAAGGTTATTTCTCAGGTCCGAGCTTCTCTCTGCCTGCACTGTTTGAGTCGCTCAAACAGAACCTTAACATTGGCATTCATAATGCCTTTGTTTAAGAAAAATTACAGCAATTGCTGCGATATATATTAGTGATAGAAATGAACTTAACTCTATTTCAGTGCAGCTTTTTGGGATATTTGCTGGGAAGCATAGTATTGTCAAGGGACCCATAAACTAAAGATTACATAGGGCCTAGATGGCTTAATGCAGAGTCATCTCAGCAGCATGATAGCAGCTAAGAGCTCTAAGGTAATTTAATAAAACAATAGCAGCTTCCTTAGAATAGCTCTTTTCTAGTAAGCCAGAAAGTCTGTTTGGTGCAGTGCCATCCCAAGGGCTACGCCTCGCCATGTTTGGCCAGATTACAGTTCGTCTCTGCTCTGCTCTTTTATTTTTAACGAGAGGATAAGGGTCCCACTCACAGAGCTGGCTGCTCATCTTTTTTGTTCCATTTGCTACTAACATTTTACTTTCTGAACCTCCTGTACTTCCTGGTGCTACCGTTCAGATTCCCAATCACCACAGGTTTTGCAGGGAACTTGCAAAGTTCCGCTCCTTTGTAGCCTAAGGCACCACAACAGAAGCTCCGCAGGTCCAGCCCCTGCCCCAAGCCCCCTGCCCGCCCGCTCCCGGCCTGGCCAGCTCAGCGCTGGGGGGTTTGGGGGGAAGACAGGAGCTGCGGTGTTGACACACTCCCACCTAGTGGTAAGTGCTGCTCGCACCCGGGCTCCCACAGGACAATTCCCTGTAGCACACTCGGTTCTCAGGCTCCTGAAATTTATCTCGCGGTTTCAGGGTGAAGTCCTGAGAAATACCATTGCTCGTGCTGTGCCCAGGCGTTGTTCACGCAGCACCTTCGGGCTGCTGCTTTCTTGCTGATCCTGCTCTTTCAATAGGCCACCATGAACAACAGCATCAAATCTCACCATCCCTTTTTTTTCCCGCAAATTGGCTGTCCGCCCCGCACAGAGCTCTGCCCAAACCATCAGTCTGTCCACTACAGACCTGCAGCAGGCAGGGATAAATCTGCATCTGAGCAGAGGTGTTGAAGTACTGCCTCAGCAGAAACTGCCGCCTGGGGCT
>NW_010138530.1:38120-54105 GCF_000699245.1 Pterocles gutturalis
ATCTGCATGATGGATCCAACCTTTCAAGGTGACTGGTTCTTTTGGGCAAACTCCAGCTGCAGCCACTGGCTTCCCAGGCAGCCACCCTGTGCCTGCCCTCAGGAACAGAGCCCTTCAGCCACTGGCTGGAAAACCAACACCACCCGGCTTCAGAAGGCAAAAGCAGACACTAGGAAACACCTTCAGCTGAAGAAGGGCTCCTTACCTAACACAGCACTCTGAAGAGTTCTACCTCTGCTCTTCTCTTCAGACTTTGCCCCAGAAGTTGTGGGAAACATATTAAGCTAAAGACACTGTAACATTTTAACCATTACAAAGTTTTGAAGTTTTAAGAATGCTGTGCCTTACTCTGACCCTAGCCAGGCCCTGAGAAACCAGAGAAGAGGGGGTGCATGAAAATGCTGCCCCCCCACCAAAACAGAAATTAAGAACATTCCACAAAAAACAAGTGTCACAGTAAGACAAAAACATGAGATCAGATTCTGCTCCCCCAATTTGTCACTGTGAATACACAGTTGCAGAGATCTCACATTTGCTACTGAGATGAGGCATGTGAGTAGTAGCCTTAAACACTTCCTCTCTAACTAAAATTCACCCTTTGCTTTTTGTTTGTGAGTTAGTAGATTCCTAAAACTGAAAGTGCAAAAGAAGTGTTAACTCTCCCACCAGCTAAAATATGTGGTGAAAACATGCAATAGCGCAGAGCTGTAACCTCAACATTCCTTGGAAGGAAAGTAGAGAATTCTTTGCAAAAACTATTTTGTTTCAGCTCATTTTGCAACTTGGCAATTTTTCTTCATCCTTCATCCAAGAATCACAACTCACTACTTGGGGACTGTAGTGAAGTATGGGACAACTACTGTTTAGCAGTTCTTTATGTAAAGTATTTCTAAAACTGATGGACTGCCTTTTGCACAAACCACGTAGGAAGGTTTCCACTTGTGGAACCCTTTACAAAGCTGAATCCCTTTTCAAATTCCCAGAGATTGGTTGTACAGGAGTGGAGAAAGGAAACAACACTTCACATTTGAAATGCTGTACTGACCTTAGCTACAATGCATTCTAAACACATTAACAGATCACTTTCTCTGTCACTTGTACTGGATTATGCCAAACAAATTACTTAAAATTCTAGACTGAACCTCTCATTTATGTCTTTTGTTCCCCCTCTTGAACAACTCTTCCATTAAACTACTTCACTGATGCTTATGTGATTTTTACTTTTGCATTCGAGTAATCTCACAATGCTTAGCCTTGCCTAATACAAAAACCATGTCTGCAGACCTTCACACAAAAAGCAAAACATCAGGTACAGGGAAGTGTGTTAAGCCCTTTCACTGTGTCCTACAGGGTCAGAACCCAACACCCAACCTCCCTTCTGAAATCCCCCCTTTTTTCTGTCCCATCAAACATTCCTTCCAGCCAGCCATATCACCATTCAAGTCCATAAACTTGTCATCCAAACCTGTTAACCCCTGCTTTGGCTCGTCCAGATAACTCTTCCTCTGGGTCATCCAAACTGCCATGTGCAGTCTTCTTGATTCTTCCTCTTACCATTCTCAACTTTAACCCTCTCATCAAAAGCTTTCACAGTCTAGCAAAAGGCTGATTTTCTACTTCTCTTCCTGCACTTTCACACTGCCTCCCATGTTACCCCAGAAAAACCTTCCTCTTGCAAGTCACTAAGTCCACCACTGGTGCACTACTGAGCTCCCCTTCAAAAGCATGCCCTTCCCTAATGCATCCTGGTAACTCCAACCCAATTACAGAAGTAAGCAGTGAGGCCTATGGACACAGTGTTTACTTGGTTTTTTCTGTTTATTTGCTCCAGATCCTGCCTGCAGTTTGGGCTCACTTACCTGTCACACATCCTATTTCAGGCTGGAACCCTCCACGGATGGGGCTGCCATTTTCTGATGTATGTGTTTTCTCTCACACAGGGGGTGGAATTTAAATCAAACCAAATCAGAAAAAGCTCCTCATTGCCTTAAGTTTGATAACCTTTTTTATAGGCAGCAAAGATATACTGACAACCATTTTTCCAATCTTTACTTTAGAGAAAGGTCATGAAGAATTCCACTTGTTTAAAAATGCAAAAGGGCCCCAAATTTCCATCATCTGCCCTTCCTTCATATCCATGAACCTGGCCTTACCCCCCACTTAAGATATCTTGGTGAACAGCTCACACACAGGCGTAAAGGTCTTGGTGATAAGCGAGGAACAGACTTACTGAGTGAGCAGCAGAGATGTGGCCCATTCCTGTCACTGCCGGTGGAGCAGCGAACTTGCTCAGACCTGTGCAGCCTTCCTACTCCTCCACCTCCCCACATCAGAGCAAGGCTGCATCTGTCCTGGTTCTGCCAAACAGCTATTCCATAAACTTTCTTGTACTCATGGTCTAAAGATGATCCTATCAGCAAAACCACGAGGTGAGAAGCTATTATCACCCCAATTTTAAAGCAAAAGAACTGCACAAGTCAACTGCCAACAGAAAAGGTGTGAACACCCAAACTTTGAACATGGGATGCTCAGTGCTCTCGTCTACACTTGACTTAGACAAGATCTACAAGAAGTAATGTTTCTGAAATTGCCAATTATTTCTTCTCAGGCCTGTAAGAGTTCTACCATGCACAGACTTTAACTCTGCACACTGGTCCAGCAGAACACACACCCACAGAAAACCACAGAGCAAAGCAGAGAAATCAGACAGGCCCCTGTGCCAGCCCCCAGCAAATGCTACAAAACTTTCACCAACTCAGTGACCCCCTGGCCTCTCACTCTAACAGGCACTAACCACTAAAGCTCTCACCTTTCTCCTCTCTAACAACCCCTGCTCAGTAGGTGCCAAACACTCTTCCAAGTTCAGAGCCACTGCTTCTACTCCCTAGCTGAAGTATGTTACTTCTGTTTCACACCTGGGCTTTAAAACTATTTCCCCCCAGCTGTTTGCTCTAATAAATCACAGCTTCCATTAATCTCACTTCTTCCCAACAACACGCACATCAGCAATTTAATTCCTGTGTCAGATCACTCTGTTCATCAGGCCCCTCAGCCAAAAGCAGCAGCAAAGACAACTTGCTGGAGCGGCACAAAACCAGGCAGCTGCCAGCGAGATTATGAAGGGACGAGGGGGCTGGGGCAAGCTTCCCGGTATTGAGCAAGGGAGAGAGAGCTGATAGCTGCTGGGTGGGTGAAAACCTACAGCTGTTGAAGGCTTGATGGTGTGTTGGTGTTCATTTCCTAAGAAGATGGAAAAGGAAATTCAAAGTGCTGGCAGCAAGTCTGGGTGCAGTGTTGAAGTGGCTGCTGGGTGGTCCCACAACGACTGGCTGAGGATGGGCTTTCATGGGGGTCTCTTAGGAAAAAGTAAGGGAGCATGGTATATGCGTTGGGCCCTTTGCTACCTGATGCTTCAGATATTTTTTCCTGGTGGTAATAGGACTGTTTAATAGCAGGATTTAAGATATCCCATTTGTATTTCCCATATCAAGGAACATAGAGGCTATATTTTAAAAGCTTTTTAGTTAAGATTCATTTGAGCTATGATACTAAAAGGTTTTTCATTTACTCCACTAGTTACATGGACCTCCACTTTTCATGTGGTTCACTAGAGACACCAGATAAAGCAAGGCCACGTCTACTGGGTTTTCTCATATATTACTTCTGGTGCAAGATCTCTCATTTCTTCTGCTTTTATGTGTACAACCTGCCTATTTTAACACATTTACTTCAAGACAGAGGTTCAGCTCTCAAGCTTTCTGTGCATAGCCTAAAGCTCTGGTAAAGTACAAGGGTCTTTTCATAAAAGAGAATGAGACCCAGCTGGGAAGCTTCAAATTTCAGCCCCTCTCCAAACTTAGTGCATTAGACTGGAGTTCACAGTTTCTAAATTCCACTTTTGTATTTGGATGCTGTAAGTTTACAGCTGGTCTGTTCTTTGGGACAACTCTTTTTTGTTGTCAGCAGCTCTGACATTAGATGCCAATTTAAGACCTTTGGGCTTCAAAACAGTGACCTTGTCTTTCACTTAGCTATTGAAGAGTGGTTGTCCTAAGAGGAAGTAAAGGAACTGAAATACATTGCTAACAGTGACATCTATTTGTGCAGGGAGACAGCTCCAGTGAGTAAGACAAACTCTGCATCAGCTTCCTGTGCTTGAAAGAAACATGCATTTTAGAGAAGAAGCAGGTGAACTTCAAATTTACTACTCTTCAGTTTTACCTTCTTTTGACAAATACTCATTCCTGACTGACAAGCCTTGCAGACTTTGGGAAAAGAAAGTACCTAGTACTTTACCTACTAACAATACATAACAAGTGTATAATTAAGGTTGAGATTGCTTTCTTATTTTTGAATTTGTCTTTATTCTGCTAAGAACAGAGCAACTCAAGGAATCCATGCTATCAGCGGAGAGCTCCCCCAACTCATCCATCATGCTGTGCTCGCCAACACAGAATGAGTTACTCAATATCCTGTTTGCAGCATATGAGCAAGTAAAAGTTAAAAAACAAGTAATCAAAAAATGGGTAAACAGCACTACAGACTTAACAAATGTTTGTTTGTATAAACAATATCCAAACCAAACACTGAATTGTCTTTTGCATTTTTCAGACACTGCACTCTCCAATAACCTCAGAACAGCTGAATGCGTGAGGTTTTAAGCATATATTAGGGAAAATCTGTGCTGCAAATACTAAGCAATATTTTCCTCGCAAAGTTGTTCTTAAGCACTGCATTCAAACAGTTCATGTTTTTAAATCAGAGCAGATTAAAAAAACCACTCCACAACCCAACCCCTCCCACACACATAGGAACCATTTCAAATACATTACTGAATTCTACACATCAGACTATTCCTAAATGAGATACTAATTGATCACACTAATTGGAAACTCATTTCAGATGATAAACACATGGCTGATGGTTGCAAACTACTGACAGATGATTTGACAAAAAGCTCACTTTTAATTTCCTGAGTTGGTGAATCACTACAACAAATAAATGTTTGGTCTGTGATCACAAAGATCTTCAGCAAGAGGATTCAATATATTACCCACTCTAAGTACTTGGATAAACCCCGGAGAATGGATCAACACATGACTGTATTCAGATTGGTTTTGACCTGCTGCCAACTAGATGGTGGCCAGTTACCCAGCTGTAACCACACCTGCATTAATCAAAAAACAACATTAAGAATTGCTGAATGCTCATCTTTCAGCTTTTGCTGATATTTTGGGTAAGCTGTTTTCCAGGGAGATTTGGCTTTTCAAGTCTTACTTTTTGATCTCTGTACGATCTTTTAAATGGAGAACGATTAAGCCTTTGATGTGGATTCTTGCAAAAACAGAAGCAATGAACTACAGAGCATCTAACTGCAACCAAGGAGACGGGAGCCAGGGCTGAAGTAATGCAAAATATCCTTTCCAAAAGTAGGGGGGAAACGGAAAGGAGAAACGCAACAGGGAGTCCAGAGAGCAAACACCACCACCACTGTGCAACCCAGGAAGCAACAGAGGTTATAAAAGCCAGTCTGAAAAAAATGAAACCCTTGGTATGTATTGGAGAGCTTGGTATGTGGTCTCGTACCTTTCATTTGAAAGCTGCTGTAGAGCTATGCTGTTGGGAGGAAAATGGCAAGAAAAAGAAAGGGTAGGAGAGCACTGAAGAAATGTGACACGAATGCATACTGGAAAAGAGCGTTTTCTCCTTCGCCTTTACTCCTCTTTTACCCGTATAACTAAACACAAGAACAAACGGAAAGCTGGTTTGCAGAAGGCACCAGGGGGCCTCAGTCACTCACCAGCAGGAAAACCAGGGCACGTTAACCCTTCACTGGCTGCATTAGTACACTGCAGAGTCTTCCTTTAGCAAGAGTAAAAACAAAGTCTGCAAGGAAAAAGAGGAAGGAGCAACAGAAAAGGAGCATTAAAGCTCATCTACGTGGAAATTTGCAGTCAAATGACCAGAAAATGTGACTCAAACTCAGTTTAACTGTTTACATGGCAAGTCTCTGAAAGCATAGTTTCATGGTGAGAAAATGACAAAAACCCATTACTTACCAGTGTCATTGAGGGGTAAAGGAGTGAGTTAAAACTGAATTAAAAAAAAAAAAGAATTAATGAGACATTTTGATCATCTCTAGTGACAGTGAGGTGTTTAGCGCTACCTACATTGTTTGTGAAGAAAGCCCAAGTCAGAGACGAAACTCATGACTGCAGGGTTGTTTAACTGTGATTTAAGAGAGTTCTCTCTTTCAGGTTTTCCTCAGAGCGATACCTGCACGTGCAAGCATAAATTAGACTCCTATTCTGTGAGAGTATGACAAATCAGTGCACCCACCACCAGCAGACTTCACTGATGTCAGTTAGGTTACATGTAGTCTTTCTGCTGCAGACCTTGTGCCTCATAACTGCTGGCATATGCTAAACTGTTTAGCAGCTGCCTGACAATCAGATTAATCTTCTAACGAATTACCTTGATTTCTTTTCCTATAAAATACTAGAATTACAGCCATGTGAGTTGCTGTAAGGGGACTGCACAGCAAAGTAACAGGGCTGTGGGATCCAGACAATTACAAGGAGCCTGAAAAAATCTCCTCTGATGCCTGATCTATTTTCCATTTCAGGCAGTTGCAGCTGGATGCATCTTGGAGCTCCAGGCAGCACACAGATCCAAGACACAAAGAGCAAAAGATTGTTCTCTTGCACAACTCTGGGAAGCCTCTCAAACCATGAAAATGGACAAGCGCCTAAGGAGACTGTACTTGAAGCCTCTCCCTTTAGAATTAGTAATTTACCTAGCCACCTGAAACACTGCATCAGAAATTACTGTATCTTAGGTGATATCAGGCAATTTTGCATTAAGAAAATGACACTTGATCCATACATAACACTATAGCTAACTCAAGGATGATCAACTTTGTAGTTAGGTGGCTATTTCACTTAATTACACTAATACAGTATTTAAAGTTTACGACACTGTTTGTGGTATTCAGCTTGATCATATACCTTGACATCAAGGATTAAATTCTGTTGCTTGCCTGAAGCCATATTGCACTCAGCTGTATTTTGCAGCTGAATGTTTTGATATCCTGTGACTGGACTGATTGTGTTTTAAACAGCTCATGGGCTCAACAGACCAATGGCAACTCAGCAGAGCAACTGCAGAATCTGAAACACAGGCAGGTACAGAAATAGAAGACCATGTCGGAAATGAGATCTCTTGCGATACATGACTACTTCCACATTCTCCAAACCCATTATATTTCAGATTGCTATATTAGAATCATTATTTCGTTTGTATTATGCCTTGTTAATATTTGAAGTGACAGAATCTTTAATTTAAATGTGTTTTTCAAGGCTCGCTTTCCTGTGACAGCACCGATCCTGACTTCACTTTAATGTAAATTTATAAATTGGTTAGATGAAGGTCCTTCTTGCTCTGCTGATCTTTTGAGAAAGTGCTTAGCACACCTCCCTGCCATGTGCAGCGTGCATACCTGCAGAAAAATCTGAGGGCTGTGCTCCTGAACTTCACAGTTTAATACTACCTGACAGGTAGCAGAGCCTCTGGCCTGATTCCTATGTTAATAATCTTACTTTTAACCACCGAAAGTTTCAAAATTTTCACATCCCACTAGTGAGCTTGAAGCTGCTATCACTTGATACCAAATATTTATAAAAAGTCAGTAATTTGACACAGAACATCCCTTGACACTGAACACCACCAGTAGCCACCATCGCTCAGTGAAACACATGAAGGGAACGAGGAGCAGACCCAGAAGTGGTCTTACTCATCACAGATATGGCTTTGAGACCCTCACATCCCCTTCTGCACGCTCAGTCACTGCAAGGTACAAATTTCATGTAGCCTGACCCTGCCCAACATCTAGGCCCCAGCAGAACTTTAGATGAGACATTTCTTCGCCTGTCTCACACCACCCTTCCCAGTGAAGCTCCTTCCAAGCCTTTGTGCCGTTCCATACCCAAAAGCCTTTCAGCTGCATTTGACAGTAAAGTCTCCCATGTTCCTGGGACATACAGTTGCAGTATAGTGGATTAATTCACATCACACATGGACAACAAATACAGCTCTCATATTTTCCAGGACTTCCGTCAGTCCCAGGGCTTTCATTGGAGAGTGGTACTGGTAGAGGCCCTCCACATTACCTCTAAGAATTGAAAACAGGAACAAAAAATGGATAAATACCTATTTTGTGTGCTGGAATAGGGCTCCTATAAAACAAAAAAAGCAAAGAACCTTGAAGAACAAGATGCTTTCAGAATGACCAGGAGAAAAACCACTGCCAACCCCACCCTGCCCCAAAGGTAAGCTTAGTGTAAGAAATTAAAGAGTCTCTATAGACAGTTCTTAAGATCTGCATTCAGTACTTCCCACCCCAAGCATTAAAGGCAAAGCCCTGGTCAGGTACCAGGACGATTACATCCATCTACTCAGGACTCATAAACCACATCTGGAGCACATTTGTGTCATTTGGGGCCCTCGGGGCAAGAAAGATATTCACAAACTGGAGAAAGTCCACCGAAGACCACAAGATGGTTAAAGGGCTGGAGTACATGACATATGAGGAAATGGGGTGAAGCAACTGCTGTCTTCTGCTACCTGGAGAAAGGACCTAGAACCAAACCCATCACATAGATGCACAGGAAAGGACCAGAAGCAATAGTTACCAGCTGCACCTCAGGAAATTCCCATTGGGCTTGAGGACTTCAAAACCAAAGTGGTTTGGCTCTGAAACACCGTCCAAGGAGGTTGGAGCATCTCCATCTTTGGAGATTTCAGAAGTTGACAGGACAAGGTCCTAAGCAATCTGCTCTCATGTGGAAGTTGTCCCAGCTTTGAGTAGGGCATTAGACTTGACACGTTCCAGAGGTTCCTTCTAATCTATATTTCTGTATGAATTTTATAAGAAGTCATATAGGTAACATAAACCTGGGAAAAAAATGTGTGTTAGTCTTTCTAGCTGCCTTTAGACTCAAGGTTATTTGGGGTCACCTGTATAAGAGCTGAAGCTTTAGGAGAAAACATTATTCTTGATGAAAATCAGTGAAAAACTCTCATTGTGTGTTCCCTAACTGTTGTACATTTGTTGCTCATTAAAACAATCTTAGAGGGTTTTTTTTATACAAGAACATGCTCATCCTCCCTTTGTAATTATTCATTCAAGTAAAAGGCAAGCTGAAAATGAAAAAATAAAAATTGTGTAATCACAGGAACATGAATTTGTCATAGCACTGGAGAACAAAAATGAAGCTAAATTTTTTTGCTCCACTAGTAATAAAATACTGTATCCAAACAAAAGTATAATTTACAGAGGTTTTCAGGCCCTCATGTCATCTCTCAGAGGCAGTCAACAGTCAGGCAATTATGAGTACTGCCAAGTTGTACTTGAAACTTGTTCCCTGGATTCCAGGGAACACCCAGTGAAGACTGAGCTTTCACAGGCAGCACATAAATCTGTGGCAGCACCTCCCCTGGGAGAAACAATTTCCTCCTTCTCTCTGTCTTAATCAATGGCTAACATTAAAAGCATCTTTAGTGGCAAAGTCTAGACTCTCAAGTTCATAAAATTATCAGCAAAATCTACCAGATAGAGCAGTGTAAGTCACAGACAGCTAGGTTAAAGCACACAAAGTCCACAGCCATCTGTCATTGCTGAGAATTGCTCCTGCCACGACAGAGCATGGACACATCTATCTGGCCCAGACCAAATACATTTTATTTAATTGATACAGATGCCATATCAGACTTTGTGTCCTGCCCTATTAGTTGGGTGTAACATAGTACAGGATCTAGCAGATGTGTCATGATTTTAGGCTGAAACAACTGTAAAGCAAAACCCAGTGTTTCTGCAGGTTAAGGTCAGATAAAAATGTCAGTGCGGCATGTCAGCCTGACTGTCGAGTTGCAAGGTACATAAGCACAGAAACTGATTGCAGCACATCAGTCTTTTACTGTCTCGAAGAAATCAGTGTCATGGTCGCACTGCCACTTGGGAGCTGAGAGCCTAGAAGGGTATTCAGCCTGGAAGAAAATGAAATTAGCCGTGTGGTTTGTCATCTCCCCATACGTGTATGTTTGAAAGGACAACTGGCCACCAAGATAAATGATTAATTACAGTGCAATCACGTAAAAATACATGAGATACATCTGCTCAAAGATTAATAACCAATAAGATAGCTTGCAATACAATCCAAAGGGACCTTTGGATTCAAGCTGCTGGGTAGGTTTAGCAGCTTGCCAGCAGACTAGTGCTTTGTCGCTGTTTGTTATTAAAGAGACACCTGTGACACACGTGGTGTCCAGTTCATGTGCACAGCAAGTCATAGCGAGAGGATCCAGTCCTGGAAGAGGTCATGCAGGTGGGGATTAGAAACTGAGGAGACCACCTTGGGAGAGCACCTGTGCCACGGAATGCCAGCAGCAGGTCACCAGGGTGCCTGGGGCTGTCTCAGGAATGAGCGAAGTCACACTCAGCAGCATGCCCTCCCTCTGCTAGGGAACTGCATGGACTGCACTGGTACTCTCTTCTGGCTTACCTACTCAGGTTTTATCCTCAAACAGAATTGGATCTGGGATTCCACAGTTAATCCTGCAGTGCCTGAAGAGAGCGCTGTGATCAGTGGGATATTCTGGTTCTAGTGGGAAAGGGAATGACCGGAAGGGTCTTCAAAATCCACGATAACGCGGCAACTCTGCATCTTTGTCTCCCTCACCCTATCCCCAGCAGCATAACATGGAACTAATGGAAGACCACAAAAGCACAGTACAACCACCATCATGCTAATTGGTCCCCCCACCTCCCAAACTTCACACACATCTGCATCCAGTACCGTAAGATCTTCTTCTTCAGTTGCCTTCCACATTTCTCCCTACACTCAGCTCCTGTGAGGATTTCCAGTCATCCCCAATGCTGCTGTACAAATTACTGGGTCAAATCCAGAGCTGCCACTTGGCATGCCCCACCATCGTCCGTGCAGCAGGCCATTCTCCTCATGTGGGAGGCCCTGGACTATGCAGCTCCTCTGTGTGCCCTGGACACCCCATCGGGTAGGGAACACCACCTGCCCAGAGCAGGCAACACCATCACAAACAGAATGGATTCTGCTCAATATTTAAGAGAAAGAAGCCAAAGGCTGAAACACACCATCCTGGCTACTTGTGGGACTGGCAGTCTGTCCCCATTCACCAACTCCAGAGTCCGTCTGGAAAAAGAAAAAGAAGAGCATTAAGTTACTGCAACCGCATCTGCTCTGCAACAAAGCAGCAGGGAAGTCTGCTCACTGCATTCCCCTGGCCACTGAGCCTTTTGTTAGTCAAGCAAAGCTCCAGAGTCATCAGTATGTACATTTGCAGGATGCAATATACTTATCTTTCATCTTCTTTACTGACATGCTGTCCTAAACTTGGATAACATAAAAGACAGATTTCAAGTGGAATAGAATTTAAACAAAGGAGGCGATTCAATCACTTAATGAACAAACAGCTGCCAGATCCCCATGTTAGGACTTGGGTTCTGGAGGTAATATTTAGTTCTTACAGACAGGCCAAGCAGTGGGCTTCTCACAGCTGTAGTCTCTATAGCCATACGTGTTTCACAACTTGATTTTTTCTTTTTTTCAGCAAGGTCTCCAAGCAATACACTATGGAATACTACATAAAACCAGTTTGCATTTGACCATAGGTTAAACTGATGCATTGTGACACTGCCATTGAGGAGCCATTATCCTCTAGTAATTATCTGTCATTCTTAATTACAGGAATGCAATTTAAAAACCTAATATGTTGTGACAAAACTGCAATTGGAGAACTGCAGAATAAGCAGCTTGCCAACTTGGAACTACACTGGACAGGATGCTGGGTTTCAGAAGGCCCCACTGAAACTTCATGATGAGGAGAGAGCTCTCTACAGGTTAAAAATTGAATAAAATCAGGGTTTTAAAACACCCTTCAGATGAAAAGGTAGCTGAACCATCCCATTACGTTATCATTAAGCCAGTACTACTTTCAGTAGTTTCCATTTTTTTGCAGCTTATTACATCATTGATAAACACCACTAATGGTCTTACCATTAAATACTTTTGTGTGTGCTGGAAGATCTGAATAAAGGCATTTAGAAAACATTTAACTTATCTCTGAATAAATCTAAGTAGTGTTTTATCTTCTGTTCAACCTGTTAAGCAATTGTTATCCTTTCCTGGAAAACCCAGGAATCTACTATTTTTTGTAGCAAAAAAGGTGAACTGTAGTCACACTGAATCTTTTCTTCAACCACCACAGCACCAGACACTGACATTATTGCTACTCCCAGCCTATTACAATAATAATTAAAAAATGTTAATAATGAAATAAAACACACCCCATTTTCCATTACCTTTTTAACACAATACATAATGTAAAAAATATATCTGAAATTTACTTGCTCCTGAGGAAGACTACAATGGTCAGACACAAATAACCAACAGTCAGGAAAAGGATTGGGTAGATGAATTAGACCCAGGTCAGCATGAGAAAACCCTGTGTTATGAAAAGATCCTGTTAACTCTCCAGGGTCAGAAGAAGGAAACAGAAAATTCACATTTTATCCTTCAAAATACTTGTGAACATTTAACTGAAAAAATACGACAGGCACAAGACAGACACCCTGAAGTGGCTAATGCCAAATCTTATCAAAGGATGAGATTCCCAACCAGACTGTTATTCAAATAAGGAACTCAATACCATAGATCATTTTAGAGACCAAAGAGTTAGCAAGATTCAATGAGGAAGCAAACATATGGGAATGAAGAACCCCAGAGTGTCAGGATCCAGAGTGCACTCCCACCACTAGCAGCTTAGCACCCAGGGCATCTTTGAGCAGAGGGATAAATTCTGTCCCCCATTTAATCTAGTCCTTGCCCTATATTTCCACTAACATAGAAGTCTGAAGTATGAAGTAACTGAATTACACTTACTTGACAAAGCTAAACAAGAGTTAACAACCAGTAAAAAGTGTGTCAAAAGAGAAGAAGCTGTATGCTCTTTAAGCACTATCACGTATTTGTTTTGAATAAAGGTATTCTACTGTTTCAAAATACAAAAGCCCAAACAGCAGTTTTTCCCCTATAGTGTTCCGCTTAGATGATACTTAGAAGAGAAGTATCATCACTAGATGAGTCAGCTAAAACCCAGATCACAACAGGAAAACAGATTTGAGACACCACATATCAATTCCTTCTGCAGGCATGACTTTCTTTTTTATAGAAAATAAAAACCAAAAATTTTTATTGACTGTACTGTAGATACCTGTACAGAGTGTAAACTTTAATATTTCACCAGATACGTGAATAATTCTGGAGAAAGAGTTATCAAGCACCTTCATTTCAACAAATTTTTGATATTTACAGTAAGACATACCTGATTAAGTGTATGAATACAATGAATTAAAAGTTATAAAAACTTATACCAAAAAAATCTTTAAAATGTTTATATGCTTTGTTATTTTATGATAAATATATAATTAAAGAGAAAGACGTCAGACAGTTAAGACTCAGAACTGGCTCTGATTAAAACTTACTGTCTAAAGAGGGAGTGAAGAAATGGGGATGTTAGCTTACTGCTTTGATCATGACATCGTAAAATGTGCTCTGGCAGAAGCCTTACAAGCCCTGTTTCGTCCTCTTGCTTCTTCCCTGGCTTGTGGGTAAGCTTCCTTCCCAGCATGCAGTGTGGAAGCCAAACCTCACTCCCAGATTTGTACTGCTAATTTGACATAAGAACATGCATTTTGATTTTCCCTCCCTGCTCCAAGCTTATTAGTGACGATGAAAACATCAACTTTGCTTTGATTTTCAGTGCACCGTTTTGCTGTTACCAAACATTGGCACACAAATGGGGCATCGATACCTTTTCTTCTTTTAAGCACCAAGACACAGGTGACCTTTCTGTAAATCAGACTTTTAACTGCAATGGTTTCTCATGGTCTACGAAAAGGCATGGTATGGTTTGCTAAAGGCAAACGATTGCTAGTATAGAATTCAAAGGCCACTTTCAGGCTTACAAAATCAAACACACAAGTATTATTTCAAAAGCTCGCGGGAAACAAATGTGATTGTGCTTCCCTTTAAAACCGAGTGTCTCCAAAAGAACCAATGTCCATTCTTTGATGAACTATCAGCAATTGAGATCCATATCTAAAGTTTGTTTAGTGGATATTAGGAAACTACTCAGTAATCCACCTCAGACCGAAGAAAAACTAATCGCTTAAAATCCAAGAAAAACTCCAAATACATCCACTAAGCAGGGCTGATTATCTATAAAGAATCACATGCTGTGGGAAAGGATCACATGAGCTAGGGTGAGAACTCTCTCACAGCACATGGATAAAATATGTCCATAATACAAGAGTCTGAAGTTGAGATTCAAGTTTTGGAAGTGGAAGGACTGGTAGTGGGAAGGAATGCAGTTAGGCATTAAATTTGTGATATTACCGGGTGTTCCCACTCACATCTATTCATCCTTGGGACCCTCTGGTTGCGTCTCAGCCAGAGATATGGCCCATCCAGATATACGATGGGCATGGGCTAAGCATGCCACTATGCAGTTAACTGCTGCATACTCAGTCTCAGGATTTCAGTTCTGCCATCCTCTTTACTCTGTCTGGTATCTGTTATTTTAATTTTGCCACAAGACATGTCCTCCAAGCCCAGCACAGGTGCAACTAAGGCCTCCACATCTACCTTTAAGAGCAAGGAGATAATATTACAAGGAACCAGATGCAGTTGGACCCAACCTGGGCAGCTCTGTCTTGCCTAACTGCTACTGTGTGTGTCTGCAGATGTGCACTGTGGCTCGCTGTCAGCAGCACCGAGCGCTTATCTTTGGGGCCTGATTGTGTTGATAGGAGTGAATTGTTTACAGCATGTTTCCAAAAGGTGTCTGCTACTCTAAAGCTTATTTTAACGCTCATTTTCTCTCTATACAATCCACACCAACTGTGTTGTCAGGGCAGCGGCAGGAACGGCCTCCTGGGGTAGCCAAGCAGAGGTGAGTACAACCGCCGTTATTCACTGTACAGTAGTTATGTCCTGGAAAAGAACAGAGGTGTTACATGTTATAGAAAAACAAAAGCAAAACCACAATAAAATCCAAAACACATACATACACAGGAAGTGCAGATTCCATGACTACACTGGAGAAACAATTCATAACGAGACTGAGAGTGAAGCAAAACTATGCTTTGGGGAGATTAGAGTCATTATATCCCTTGTGTCAGCTTCTGATATTCATCTCAATGATCAAGATATTGGGACAGGGCAGGAGGTAACATGAAAAAAAACAGGCTGTTCCTGAAATGCCCTTCATAAATTGGCCAAGTGGTCACAGAGAGGAAATACAGAAAGTGCAACATGTGGGGACAAAGTCCAAAACGCTGCAGGACATCATCCCTGGATACCATCCACTACAAAAACATGGAGAAATGACCCATGAAAGCAAAAAAATGGACAGATGGAGAGGAGCATGTAAATGTTGAACGGTAAAATAAAAGAAGACAGTGCCAGAAACAGAGGATCTGAGAGGAAAGGCATCTGTCCCAGAAAAACACTTGAAACAGACATATGATGTGAAAAAGATGATACCAAGGTTCTGAATATTATAAATATAAGCACTTACTCAGAGCACAGAATGTTGTTTTGTTTTACACTGCTCACCAAAATGGAACTGTGAATTAACTAGTAATAACAACACAACCAATTTCTTAATTATGACATTTATATGCATTTTTAAGCTCTGAACCAAGCCTTCAATTAATTAAATTATGTATTTTACTATATATATATTGAATAATTTGAAGAGAAACTATCTTAGAGGCTTTTTAGGCTTAAAGTAAACATACCACAAGTCCTATAATTCCAG
Organism: Pterocles gutturalis; assembly: GCF_000699245.1. NCBI lineage: Eukaryota > Metazoa > Chordata > Aves > Pterocliformes > Pteroclidae > Pterocles > Pterocles gutturalis. The sequence goes on from NW_010138530.1 coordinate 54,036, forward strand.
CCATGTTGTAACAATAAAAAAAATTAACTCTTCTGCTAACTGTGATTTCCTAGGAACAACATAACTGAAC
>NW_010138531.1:0-233 GCF_000699245.1 Pterocles gutturalis
CCGAGAGAGGCACCAGCAGCCCCAGCACCTGAGACAACTGGACCAGCACTCCAAGCAGCCCTGAGATCCAGACCAGCCACCCTGGCACCCGGGACAACTGGACCAGCCCCCCCAACAGCATGGAGATCCAGACCAACTGCCCCATCACCCTGGGCACAGAGCCCAACCACCCCAGCATCCTGGACAGACAGACACACCACCCTGGAACCCTGGATCTGACCCGCCAACCTGGG
>NW_010138531.1:254-528 GCF_000699245.1 Pterocles gutturalis
GAGGGGTGAGCCATCCTGGCAGCCATAAGATCCAGAGCAGCTACCACAGCACCCCAGGCAGATGGACGAGCCACCGAAGCACCCTTAAGAGCCAGACCAGCCTCCCTGGCCCCTCTAAGAACCAGATCAGCCTCCCTGGCCCCTTGAAGAGCCGGGCCAGCCGCCCTGACCCCTCGAAGCGCCGGACCAGCAGCCGTGGCCTTCTGAAGCAGCCGCCCTGGTAGCCCTAAGAGCCAGGAGCTAATACCACACGCTTCTGGCTGGAAAACCAGCG
>NW_010138531.1:726-2561 GCF_000699245.1 Pterocles gutturalis
CAGCAGCCAGGCACAGGGCTCCCCAGACCAGCGGCGGGGCCCTGGGGAGCCCGTGGCCATGGCCAGCACCAGAGAGCAACACCAACCTGACCGATGCACGGTGCGGGGGGCAGTGATGGGAGACTTGCTGAGACATGCAGGTGACCCAACTTTAGACACCTGAGCTACTGACACCTGCTCCAGTCCCCTCATCATCTCGGTGCCCCGGCTCTGGACCCGCTCAGGCAGGTCCATGTCTTTCCAAGACAGGTTACCGCTGTACACCCCACACGATAAAAACCAGGGGAGAACCGCAGCTAAAGTTAATGCCAAAGAAAAGACCCAGCCTGCCTCTGTGCAAAAGAGCAAAGCCAAACGGGGAAATTGGGGAGCACCCTCAGTCACCACTGAGCAGGAGAGGTGATGGAAGCTGTGGTTAGACAGAAGGCTCTTTCCAAGTCCATTAAATGGGTGCCAGTTCCCATTTATTGGCAATTGGTCGGCTTTTCCTCCTGATTTCCTCACAACCGTCTTTTGGGCTCTATGTCAGCAGATGGAGTGACACCATATGACATGGGACCCAGTGGACGTTAGCGGCAGGAGCCCCTAACAAAGATGCCTGAATCTGTCAGTGCCGAACCTGGACTGCTAATATGCAGGAAACTGGGGTCAGAGCTTGATCCTCAAGGCTGCTGCTCCCCCTGCTCAGGCTCCCAGCCCTGAGCTGATACTGGCAATTAGGGATTGCCACTTTGCAACATTCCTTGTTGACACAGGAGTCGAAATATCGATAGTAGATAAGGACACTTGTCAAAGGACAGCCTCCACTTAGCAAGCAAATAGTTCCCCTTGAAGGTGGCAGTGGCAAATCATTACCCACCCACTAGTCAGTGCTAAATTAATTCTGTCTAATGGACGGGCAGTCCAGCCTTATTTCTAGGTCCCCATAACAGGTTAGGTATGGATGCGGTGAAGGGGTCAGTTGTGGGTGGACTCATGGGGTAAGTAAGTGGGAAATGGGGGCACCACGCACTATGCCCCATAGTTTACCTCGCATCAATGCATCCCTGACTGTGACCTGTTGCAAACAGGTCATTAGCATGGGGTCCACGTCCTGACCCTTAATCCCACAGCACAAGTCACCTTCTGATGCCATCTGGGCTGTTCCTGAATTGATAAAAGAGCTGGAAGAACAGGGAACTGTGGGCAAGTCTCCTTCCCCCTACAATTCTGAAGGGCCATCTTCAACTAGACCAGGCTGCTCAGAGCCCCGTCCAGCCTGACCTTGAAGGCTTCCAGGGATGGGGCATCTACCACCTCTCCGGGCAACCTGGGCCAGTGTCTCACCACCCTCAGCGTAAAACGTGTCTTCCTCACACCTAGTCTGAATCTCCCCTCTTTCAGTTTAAAACCATTACCCCTTGTCCCATGGCAACAGGCCCTACTGAGAACTAAGTCCCCATCGTTCCTATAAGCCCCCTTTAAGTAGCAAAAGGCCACAGTCAGGTTTCCCCGGGCCCTTCTCTTCTCCAGGCTCAACAGTCCCCAACTCTCTCAGCCTTTCTTCGTAGCAGATGCGTTCCATCCCTCTGATCATTGTTGTGTCTCTCCTCTGGCCCCGCTCCAACAGCTCCATGTCTGTGCCGAGGACCCCAGAGCTGGACGCCGTACTGCAGTTCAGGTCTCATGGGAGTGGAGTAGAAGCGCAGAATCACACCCCTTCACCTGCTGGTCACGCTTCTTTTGACGCGGCCCAGGATACAGATGTCTTTCTGGGCTGTGAGGGCACAGTGGCAGCTCACGTCCAGCTTTTCATCCATCTGTACCTGTGGGAATGAAGAACTGGTGGTTAGCAA
>NW_010138532.1:0-6990 GCF_000699245.1 Pterocles gutturalis
AAAGCACACCGAGTCCCCACTCAGCAGCCCACCTTGAACAAAACACTCCAGGACTCTTGAAACAGCAGAAGTGCTAATCAAGCAGGGCCCTGTGCTGTGTGCTTCTGCAGTGGTTGCCTGGCATAGAAATGGGCTGTCTGGCCGCAGCTATGAGGTAACGTCTGGCTTTTTTGCCAAGCTGCAGAACTAGTCAGACACTCCCTGGAACAACATTTCTTCAGGGGAAAAAAAAAAAAAAAAAAGAAAAGTTAGGCAAGAAATTATCTTCCAGAAACTTCCTTGCATCTTTCTGTGTGTGGGGTTTTTTTTTCCTGTTGGGCTTTTTTTTTTTTTTTTTTTTCTCTTGGCATAATTTTATTAATAGCTGTGAATACATAATTACTTAGAATGCAATGGGTTTCATCAGCTGATTTTGGGCAGTAATCTTATGAAACTGATTTCTCACACTTACTAGGCAAACTGGAAATTTGGATAGGGGAAAGAACACACACACACACAAAATATATACACACACAGATGTACCCCACTGTTTCTCCTGTAACACTGTATAAATCTATCAACTATTTTTGGATGCAAACTGAAACAGCACGATACAAATTCAAGCAAGGCAGAGCTAACCTGCATCTGCAGCATCTTTTTTGCAGTCCCACCAATTAATCTGATTAACCAGTTAGAGGAATTTTTTCTTACACTGCAGCAGCAGCAGCCCTTCTCTTTAAAAAAACCTTATTTACTGAGGTTGCATAGTATTCTGATTCAGCCTATTCTGCTTTTTATAATATCACTGACAACTTGATTTTTTTTCCTGAAGGACAGAAAATACATAGTTAATTTTTCTGCAGTGAAGGTTGAGAAATAATCTGAATTGAAGAGATGTGGCTGTTCCTCTGGAGTTTCCAGCTGTGGCAAACACAACCTCTTGTATTAAATACCTGTATATACTTATCAGTCAAAAATTTAAACTTGTCCCTAGGTGACACCCTTCAAAGAGTTAATTCCTGAAGAAGCAGCAGCTTTGAAAAGGTGCAAGAAGGAATGTCTTGTCCTCAGGGTAGAACCAGCCAATGGAGCCGGGTGCGGGTGATGTAATGCTTCAGACCTGGTGCATCATTGGTTCCGGAGATATTAGACTTGATATGATTTTGAAGAGTTTGGTGAGAGGAGTTTTTGCAGAAGAGGCTGTAAATTTCCCTGCACCAAGGACATTTCACTTCAATTCTCTAGTGATCTTCAGCCGGGGCACGTCTAGCTGGTAGAAGTTTGCTCTGATGAGAATTCTTCTGTCTTGTATCCTCTCGGTACTGCTTAGCTATTCTCTATTGCTTTCTGGGAGGCATTTCTCTGAAGTCAGACTGTGCTGGAATTACTTCTCCAGCCTGCCTGTGAAATTGAAATTAATTTTTAATAAAAAACAGTTGTTTTTTCTCTGACTCACCTCTGAACTCTTAATTGTTTCAGGCACCAGCTTCCATTCCCCCAGCTTCTATTACCTTCCCAGGTTTTCATCTGCCCAGTCTTATTTCTTTAGCTGATTACTTCATGAGGGGATGGCTGGTGATGTCTTAAATGAACCTCTCCAGTCTGGGCTTGCTCTGGAGGAATCTGCTTAAACCACCATCATCTCAGTCAGCTCAGGAAGACGTTGCCTGCTGCCTGCCAAGCTCTCGTGCTGCAGGACTTGCAGGAATAAAAAAACGGCCACTGCGGTTCACTAAGTGGCCTGTTTGAACTTTAGCCATGATTCAGTCACAGAATCCTCTGAGATTCTCATCCCTTTCTCCCATCCCCCCGAAATGAAATAGAGAGTCTTGCAAAACCTACAGGGACGATTAAAGCTTTTGTCAAAGCAGGAAAGAGGGAACTGCAGAAGATGTTTGCAGGCTGGCTTCCACAGCTCCCCTGGAGATGCGGGCGCTGGCAACGCTGAAGTCAAGGCAGCAGCACGGGAAGCCCAGTCCAGCCCGCAGATCTCTGGAAGCTCTGAGCAGCGCAGTTTCCCGTACTTCCCCTGGGCACCCTGAGGAGCCCTGCCAGTTGCCAGAGGCCAAAGATCACACAAACGCGGTGGAGAGTAGAGCCTTCCAAGATACAAACGATTTAGCACTTCTGAGGTTTGCCTCTTTTCCAAACAGGAACAAGAACCTCAAATCCTGAAACTCCCTGAAAAGGGTGGGTAAATAGGGTATGTTTTGATGCAGACTTTTAAAAATACATTGAAGAATATATGATTTACTATGAAGAAAATTAAAAGCGAAATAATTCATTCCAGAAATGGAGCTTTTACTATTGCTGCCCATTTTTTGTCTGAAATAAAAGTGCCAATGAAGCTGGGTCAGGTTAGTGGCATGTTCGAATAGCTATGCACACATTCCCTAGGCCAAACTAGCTCCACTTCTGATAAGGAGAGCACAAAGATGGACTGAAGCAAACTTTGCACGTCCTCTCCTTGTGCCGTACAGTCCAAGTTACTTCCACACATGGATTACCCCTGGTGTACTACTGTCTTCTTTGCCTGTATAACACAGTCTTAAAACTAGCCTAGAGAGTCTGTTCTACTACCTAACTCCCCTAATAAGCAGAAAGCTTTTCCTACTATCCAATCTAAATATTTTTTTTTTCTGCAAATTAAGAGGATTTCTTCTTAAAATGATGTCCTGCCTCCAGTGGAGAAGGGAAATAACTAACCATCACCCACTTTAAATCAGCCTTCTCCATAGTAGTAGGTTACTATCATCAACTTCCTTAATCTTCTTTCCCCAGATGAAACCAATCCAGTTATTTCAGTTATTTCTTCGCACTCATGGTATCTTAATTTCAGAGATTTCCTGTTGTCCCTTCCCTGGGATTTTGTCTCTAATTTTTTTAAAGTTTCCAATACTGGACTTAGTATCTTGTGCTCCTGACCAATGCGTTGCTTCATCCTCTCCCCCTAATTATCAACTCAGGCAAGGAGAGCAGGGATTTCTTCTCTGAACATGGGCAGATAAAAGCTAGGTCTCCTGCTTTGTCATTACACGGTAAAGAAGAGAGGGATTTAGCAGCAACCCATTGAAGCCTATGGGAAAGGAAGAAGACAGTTGAGCACTATTCCGCTGCAGTGCATGCTGTGGTTGTGTGAAGTGTTACCAGTTCATTTCATTCTTCTGAATGTGGGGATGCAGTCCATCCTTCGTCATCTTGGTCATCCTTCTCAGTTGAAACATATGTTTGTCATCTGTATCAAGCCGGTAGAAATTTGTTGCCACCAGAGAACAATAGCTTCTGATTTCTTTCTTTGCTCTATTGAGCAAAATGAGGTTTTGTTTGCTACCTTGATGGAAACCGTGCATCATTTCACTAAAAGCAGAAGCATTAAGATGAAGCTACTGTACAATCACACAAGATTGAATCTAAAAAGCCCCACTGTGTAATTTGTTATAAAATTGTGTTTATGGATTTTGACAACGAAGCTTGTGACATTAGAATGCAATGACAATGAAATCCATATTCTGTGATTCTACAGTTACCTTTCCAAGCAACAGCAAGAATACCCTTTCTCTTCCAGACCTTTCTAGCTCTTAAAGGGACATTTTGTGTTGGCTTTGGAAAATTACTGTTGCAACAAATAATGTGCTGTGCCGAAGCCCCTGCCCTCCCTGCACACACACGGTACAGCACATTCAGGTATGGCTGGAGGAGTGTTTGCCAGGTGGTTTATAGAAACCCATCTCACTTGTGACTTCAGCCAGCTGAGCTTCTCAACACTGCTGTAATAACAATGACACCTGTGTTTGGAGGGGCTTTTTTTGTGCTGCTTTGCTACAGGGAGTCTTTCCATTTACTTCAGGCAGTTTGAGAAAGAACCTTTGGTCTAGCAAATATCTCGCACAGCACAGGCTTTAATACAAGCCAGCCGTTAAAGCAAACCACAGGGAATATACATGAACACAGGGAATAAAAGTGAACGGGGAATTCGAAAATATGGCTGTTTCCAAATACCCTTCTCTGATGTGACAAGGAAGTCCAGGGGACACCCACATGCTCTAAATGCAGTACTAAGTACTTGCTCTTCTGCAGTGTATTTGGAAAGCCACACAAACTAAACATGCGAAAACATCAGCCTGCACACAACCACTCTCCAGCCTTGTCCCCAGAGAGCCTCATGTAGGTGCTTAAAAAGTATCTGCAGATGACTTGGGCAGTGTGACACACCAGCTCTTTCAGTGGCAACCCCTGGAGCCAGGCATCCTGCCTCCCAGCAGCCCACCAACACCATTCCTGCCCCGTTGGGGCAGGCAGGCACCGAGAGAGCAGCTCAGGCAGATCAGATCGGATCAGATCGGTCACCCACGCCAGTGACGCCTGCAGGACACCCCGACTGAAGATGTTCAGAAGTTTTATTGCCACCATGTTTCTTTACAAATTGCTTGCACTTGGGAGCAGAAAAATTGCTCTCCACAGGACATGAAATGTCAATTTAAGTGTTAATTATATTTTTATATCAGAACATAAACTCCAGTTTGTAAGAACATGGGTGTCCTTAAAATACGTGGTAATAAAAAAATTGAAAACAGCTAGTGTTCTTGAATCAATTTTCACATTTATAACTTTAAAGAATAGTTCCCTTTTTCTGTCTCATTTCGTCAACTCGCTATGGCTTTGTGTTTGCCTTGTCATTTCATCAAAAATATGTCAGTCTGTAATTTGCAGTGTTTCTTTCAATTAAAAACAAAGTGTCCCAAAATAACAACAAAAAAACCCCCCAGAAGCAAAGTCTCAACAACGTATTGAACTATGTGGGCATGGTAATTTGAAAGCATACGTATAATTTATTTTATCAACTATAGAGAAAACAGCAAAGATTCAAACTATGATTGTGAAGATATCCTTCTATTGTTCTTAACGGCTGCTGTCTGTGGTGTATACATTACTTCTAATTTTCACAGCTCATTCGCATCATAAATGAAACACAAAGAATCCTGTGGAAGATCCTGTAGGTACGACATTTATCACACTATCTGAGGGCTTGCTTTGGAATCACAGAAATTGGACCTTACAAATACACGATTTACTTTATTTATTGGATTGCAGAATTTTAAACCTTTCCAAGGTCATTACTGTAATGGGAAGCACAAGGTTAAAAGATGCTGACTACAGACTTTGCAGAACCTTTCCGATACCTTCTAAGTACTCATTTCTAATTCCTAAAACTACTGACTTCTTATTTTTAAGCCTCTCCAAACTCCTGCAAATCCCAGGAGCCTGTAGCAGTCTTCCAAACCTCTAGCAGTACATTTACTTTCTTCTGAGCTAACTACTAGACCTAATTAAACAACACTGTCTCATATGAGTGGATGATATTCTTACAGTCTGAATACAAATTAAAATTCCAGTTCTGTTAACATTCAGGTCAGTTAATCAGAATAAACCCTTTTAAAAACTAGAAGACTAAAGTGATTTCAAAGTCAATCATACTCTTAATTCATTTTTAAGGATGTAGTTTGTAATATTCTCTCTTGGTTCCCTTTAAATCATAATAAAAAGATCTCACAGTTCTCAGATCAGCTTAATTCAATGAAAGAAAAATAGGGAATTTTACATGAAGGGTTGCTAAAGAGCTTCAGTTTCCAAAGGGCAGGCATGCAGTTCTGCGTGCTGAAAATTGCACAGACAGTTGCCAAAACAGCATGTGCAAATTAGACATCGTTCACATAATGAACTTGTTAGAAGACTAATTCAAGATTTGCATGTGGAAATCCGAATGTGGAGCTACATTATTCCTTGTGAATGCAGATGTATCTATTAGCCGGGGTATTTTAGCAGATGTTATTTTGAAAACAAGATCCCAAGTCCTCACAGTACAGAAATTAATAACTAGAGATTGCAATTTCATGGAGAAACATAGGACATGATACTAGACAACCAGAAATGTTGAGTTTTCATCTCACCCTCATAACGGATTTTCTGCATGAGCTCAGGAAAATTCTATTACTTTTACCTACTTTTGTTTACCTGTCAGTGAAATGGCTTTAATATTCCTTATCTGCCATCACACGTGCACTGTCAGACTCAATTAGTGTTTGTAATTCTCGTTAAGCTCTGCAAATGATCGCATGTTTGGGAACAGAATTAAAACTTGTTTAACCCAACCACTTTCTTAGTGCAAATGCTAATCACTTGGCAATGATTTTCTAGTGTTAAAGAGGGAGAGAAAGAGTGAGAAAGAAACAGACCCAGGTCCAGGTATACTGGCAAACTCAGAGGTAGGCTGGGCCTTGACAGTTGGAGTTGGCACTGTGGTGAATAAGTAGGCTTCAGATGAGAGTGTACTGAAGCTGCACTTTCATTGACCAAGCAAGAAACCACTGCCTTTGGTTTGGTGCGGTTGGGTTCATACCCTCCCACTAATCCCTTAAACTGGTGAGTTTCACTATGTGGGTGCCGTGGGTGCTTGGTTTTGGGCTTGGCTGCAGTGATGACAAATGCAGGGCTTTGCTTAGCATTCAGTTTGCATATTGCTAAAATACATATATACCTTGCTGCCCAGGTTTTTTACAGGCCCTGTAAGCACTCTTGAAAGTGCAATGCTATTTGCAGCTTTATCTTCATTTTATTCTCATTGAAAATAATTGCTGTAATTTAGAGACTGTCTAATGCCCTGTCGTTATCTCCAAATCTCTAGTAGTATGCTGGCATCCAGTACTGAACCTAAGAGCTGCACAGATTTCAAGTTGCAGCATGTTAATCTCGTTCAGTATGTAGAATGATGTCTCTAATTGAAAACACGCATGCAGTCAGGTTTTGTATGTACTTTTCTATGTTTGCATTTGAAGTCCAGTAAAAACTAGGAACGGAAAAAAAAAAACAAAAAACAACAACAACAAACCCCACACCACAAAACCAAAACAAAATTGATGCAAGTATTGGTTTTGAATTCAATACCCACATATGATTTGGCTTGCTCTTGTGTGCTCTTTCCATAAAGACTGGAGGTGAACATTATTCAAACCA
>NW_010138532.1:7008-21240 GCF_000699245.1 Pterocles gutturalis
TTTGCATTCAGGAAGACTGGAGTATAAGGCTAGTGAAATCTTGACTTTGTCTAAGACATTAGCAAACCTTTCATTGACTTCATTAAGATATCACTGCTGGACGGTTTGTGCCTTAGCCTGTTATACTGACGCAGAAGATGTACAGCAAGATGTGAAGACTGACTTAACTCTGATTGAAAATTAACACACATCTTAATTTCTGCCTTGGCAGTCAGCAAGAAAAGCAAGAGAAAATTGTGTTTTACAATAAAATCCATAGGACGAACTTTGTGTCCATCACTATTTAATATATTCCTTGTACCTGCTATGTAGGCCCTTCCTATGCTTTCTGTTCTCTCCCCTTCCCAGAAGCTGTCTCCTGAAGGATATGTCAGGAAAGCACAGCCTAATGCTTCCGAAGAGAAGTATCACAGTCTCTTGCACAAGTAGCCCGGCACAAGGCAGCTGTCAGTCATGACTCTGTGGTATGTCGGGGCTATTTTGTGGAACACCCTGGGATGTCTGTATATGTCCCACTGACTTCTGGTTCTCAAATCCAGCCAGGGAGGAAACCTTCCCAAGAAATCTTCCCAAAAAATACTGTGGATTCAGAATGGTTGCTACACATCACGCATTCACGTGTTTTCACTTACTCTGCTCCTGCTTGTGCTTTCAGCTGGTTGGCAATACCCAAGGGTGTGGTTTGTGCGTGAGATCAGACAGGTTGAGAGGCAGGCTTTTATCATTGTTCCTGCAGTGCATGTGATTTTTTTTTTTTTTATGTGTTCCTACTTGTAATTTTATCACTTGGTTATTATTTCACAGTGGTTTTTATGGCACTTTTTACTACAGGAGTCTTGCGGGCATTGGCGTTAGCAATTGGAGAGCCAGCTCCTGTCGCTGTTGCCTGCCTGTGAAAAGCAGGTCCCTAGGTGGCCTGCGGAAGTCACTATTTTCCATCTGTGAAGTCTGTACATTGCGATGAAACCTCAAAAGATGCCTGGTGTCATTTAGCACAAAGCCACCTGCATTATTGTTTCATGCACGTCCTGAAGAAGTTTCTAACGCTGTGCAGCCCCGGCAGAGGCGAGTGCTTGAAAGAGCTTGCAGCAGGTCGGCTCTATTATCCGAAGTGGGTCACCCGTTCCTAATTATTTATAACCTCTATCTGCAGCGTATCGCACAGCATGATGAGTACTCGCAAACGGGAAACTTCTTGGACATCAAACTTCTGCTGTTTTCTCTGACAAGGCATCCCTAGGCAGAGTCCCCTTGGGCACACAAGTGCGGCCGCTCTTCTGCCGGGCCTCGGGGCAAGTCAGCGTTGTGGCTGTGCTCCCTCCTGACCTCCAGCCAGCCTCAAGAATAACATTTGCAGACTCCTTGTATGGCTTCCGATAATGAGGGCTCCCTCATTACAAAGTCTAATTATCAGAGTGTGATTGTAGAGGACACAACCTTAACATAGAGGCTTTCATGACCCTTTTCTTTACTGGGTTTATCTGGATGCTTCACCAAGTTGGACCTGGCAGCACGCAGCACACATCCTCACTGAGCATTCTCCTGCGGTCCCACACTAGCAGTCAGTTGAAATCAGTTTGATGAGCCGGTGGATCAGCAGGAGAGAAACACGGCATATTAGTCTTCAAGCTTCTTAAATAAAATGTCCCAGTGAACTCTGGCAAAAAGAAGAATCGGAGTGGGACCCTGCAGTTAGAGAGGGGAATTAATGGACATTTGCTGGTCTTATTTTAAGGAAATCAATGGACTTGCTGGAGACTGCGTGGTAGAACACACAGCTGGTGGAATGGACAGCCAAAGATCACTATTTTCCTTTTAAGCAAATCAATGTGTTAATTGGGATTCTGGTGGGATTCTGAAGCTGCTAGTGGAGGTGGGGGCCGGCGGAGGATCATTAGTCTTTATTGTAAGCATTACAGTTCGTTGATTGGGGTGTGATTGTGTTGTTGAAAGAGAAAACAGGCAAAGAACGAAAAGTGATTTTTAAAAGTTGTCACTTTAAACTTTCTCTAATGAAATGAATTTATTAAAAAAGCTACGGGAAGATATAATTTGTTATTCTTTCAGGTCTTTGAACTTGGGGAGATCTTAATTTTGATGAGACCATTCTCTTTCATAAGGCAAGTTTTTCCAGCTTTCCAACCAAGCTTAGAAAGAAATTAAGTCATCTTTGGAAAGTTACTATTTATCAGAGCCTTATGAAGTTGGTGGAAATGTTTCATCAGGTCAGATGAGATCAGGTCTTCTCCAGACACCCATACAAATATAGACACAGCTTCATGCTCTTTTTCAACTTGGAATTTTTTATAGTTGCCTGGGTGAAGATGCAGAGCTTCACATAGTTATTAGGGCTGTGCCCCAGAGCTGATTTTCTGCCTTATTCACAGTTATTCCATTATCCCACATTATTAAAACCTCCAGGATAGATTGTGCAGTAAAATCTAGATTTTGCAGAAAATCAGGACAGTATATGTGGGTCTTCTTTGCACGTCCAAGGGAGTTGCTCGCATACAATATGGACCAAAAGAGCTAGACTTGAACATTTATGAAACTTCCATATTAAATACAATTTCATGTCAACTTCTCTGGAATTTTACTTTGCAAACAGACATGTAGTGCTGCATGAATTTATTTGCCTAACTTCTAAAAATCCAGCCCACAGCTTTAGGACAGAGTCACCAGCAGCTAGCAGTGGTGACCAGCTGATTTGTTCTCACTGAAAGAAAGAGAGAGAAAATTTCCCTTGGAGAGCAGGTGGAGCCCAGGTGGAGGAAAGGCTGTTTCTGTGGATGCACTAAGGGGTTTCTCATGAAGGGGAAGGAGTTATTTGTAAAATTGCACTGAAAAATTGTGGGGAAAACAAAACATTTTAGGGTAGATGCAAAAGGAAATTTCATTTTTTCCCTTTTTTAATCAAATGAAATTAATAATTTAGGATGAGTAAAATATGTCACTTAGTTTGAAGTCAAAGGTATCATTTCACTTGTAAGCATTTCAAAAATAAAACCAGGTACACTTCTGAAAGATGTACTGTTTCATGTAAAAATGTTGAAAGGGAATGTTTTGACTTGCTTAAATTTTAAGAATGAAACAACTTGTTAAGTTGGACATGAATTCACAAAACGTTTCAGTTGACCCAAATCTGTTTTCTTCAGACCATGATGTTTTATCAAAATACATCTCCCAGCACTAGAAATAAACCCCAGGACGGTTCTGTTCACCACACAGCATTAGGCTCAAGTTTTTCTTAAGCCCTCCTCAGAGGGTCTTTCGTTTAGTTGTAGGTCAGAGGTACATTACGGTGCAATCAACACTGGACTTCTCATGGATTCACAAGTTTCAGACCAGCTCTTCTTTTCCCACTCAAGCATGTAGTATCCACGTTTACCATAATGTGATTCCCTAATCGTCTTGTTGAATGTTGAAAGGAAAGCCGGCAGACTTCTGGTGTTACTAAAAGCCCTCCGGCCAGGCTGGCAGATAACAGCCCTCTTATTTATTTGTCTAAATAAGCATGCAGCATGATGGATTAGCTGTCACGGAGAAATCAAATCAGTGGGGACATAGCTTCAAGGGAATTACTCACTATCTCTCTGCCAGTTGTGCTGCACTTCTCTTAAAAAATGTAAAAATTAACATAGGTGGTGGTGAGTGCCAGAAATTACATTTCAAGAATAACAGTGATATTTTCTGTAGACCATTTCAGCTGGAAGGGTCCTGAACTATAGCACACAATAATCACAAAGATCATTTTAGAGAGGTATTTAGCCCAGAAGTGAAAGCAGAGTATGTACGTGCAACTGCAAAAGACGCCGTGGAGGTGACTGATAGGAGGTAAAAACAGTTTAATTGCTCCAGATTTTAAACTCTTTATATATATTTATTTGTGTATGTGTGTGTATTTGAGAAGAAGGTACGGGGGTTCCTGAGAACCTGGAAGCTTTTAGCAAACTCATAAAACCAGACACTGTAGGAAATGAACTTGATCCAAAAAAGAAAAGCTACTTTTAGAAATACAGCTCCATGTCTGGCCACAAAGTAATTAAGGTTCTTAAAGCTTTCCTGTCCAGATGAGTGACTGGCACAAAAATAATAATAACTATACAGTAATAACAGCAGTGACTTGTCACTGAAGGGAATAGGTAGCAGTAAACAAGTTCCAGTAGAAGGGCCAAGGCAAAGGAGTGGTGGGAGTGTGTGGTGCGGTAAGGGGTAGGTGTGTGTGAGTGGGTGGGTGTTGGAGGAGATATAAGGGAGAAGAGACTTCTCAACAACACAATGCAAAACATCTTGTCTTAGAGTTCAATTCATAAAAAGAATATAACTGAGTCATGTTCTTTCCACTATTCAGTGTGTGTGTGTGACATAAGATGCAAAGTCCATGTGTGATTCATAGAGCAAAATGTCAATTTTTCAGAAGCCTACATGAGCCTCAGAGCTGGTTCAGGTCAGAATTCAGCCATTGCAGGGAAACGGGCTTTTCTCTTCTATCTTGTCTTTCAGTATCCAAAGGCAGAACCTGGGGACCTGGCACAGACATGGGTCACCCACCTCCTGCAGTTTGTTTAGCACTTTCCATTCTTTCTAGTATGAATGGAAGAAACTTGTCATATTACAGAACCGGATCTGCAAAACTCATCCGGTTCAACTGGGGTTTTCCATGAACACCGATGGGCATTGGACCAAGCCACAGAGGACAAAAAAGGGTTCAAGTATGAGCAAAACTCAACAAACTGCAGAACATCTTTTCCCAAATTTCTGCCAAATTTTTGATACTTCCATTTAGTTAGTACATGTGCCATGACTAACTTACAGTAGAAAATATAGAGAAACTGCAAGTTCAAGTAAGGTGGCATCTCCTGAAGGTCAAAAATGTGGGACTAAAAGTCCCTCAGTATAAAATATTTTTGGACTGCCACTCACCTCAAACTGACTTTGCAGTACAGTTACACTGCTTCCTTTTTGTGTTGGAGTTAAGTGAAAACACGAGCGAAGCCTGCTGTCCTTGGCTGGAGCATTTTGTTTGGCATTTTCATCAGTGTGTCCAGTTGAGCAATCCCCCACACCACCATCTGATTGATGATTTAATACTTTCATGGGCTACCTTTGTTGAGATGTTACCGTCCCAGATTAAAACACATTTGTTTTGAAAATCATGCCAGATCTCTAACTTTGCTTTCTTTTTTTTCTTTTTTTTTTTTTTTTTCTTTTTCCAGTTGCACTGGGAAAAAGAAAGAAGAACTAAATTCTCAATGAAATAAATTCTAGGTTATCTCTAACTCTGAAGCTGATCAGAAAATACTCCTTTTTCTCAAAAAAATGTCAATGAAAATGGAAATATTTTTTTCTTATAGTTGTATTTTCCATGCAAATATTAGTCTTTAAACACATGCACACATACATGTTTGTTGATTTGAATATGTATTCTGTCTTCCGCTCTTCTCTATAAGCCAAACTTGGAATGATATTCCACAACAGCCCTACCCTGCTGGCATGGGGAAGTAGTTTATCAAAATAAGCAGTAAACAGCTACAAATTATGTTAAAAGGAAATTATAAAGTCACACAAACCCCACTGCTTTGGCAGTTTGGGCTTCCAAAGACACTTTTTGGGAAAGCTGCTAATAAGGCCACATACATTCCTGTTTTGCTGCATGTTTGAACATCTCCCGGAACGTTCAGAGGCCACGGAGGTGGGCTTGGTCCTCCTAAGTCATCAAGCCCATCTGCTGCTGCTGCAGGTGAGAACAAAAGGGCGCATTCAGGAAGCCAGGAGAGCAGTGCTGGGAGGCTGTTCTCTGTAGAAAGCATGAGTTCATCTGGCTGGAATCACCAAGCAAATGTCTGAGGGTCAGTTTACTTCAGCTATTGTGGAGGAAACTTTGAGGTTCAGTTCATGGACTGCATTTGTAAAGGGCACCCTGCAGAGCTCACACAGCCTGGAGAAGCTGATCCATTGCATTACTTCTCTCTCCTTTTGTTTTTGGTCTTACCACCCTTGCTCGGTTATGATTCACCCTCACAGGAGGAAATGGAAGTGTAGGAACTGTTGACTTCTCAGCCAGGGAGACATACAGTTTATGAAGCAAAAACTCCAACAGAACAGAAGTAGGCTCAACTATAAACTGATTTCAGATGGAATTAAAAAGGGAACAAAATTAGCAGCTAAGAGCAACAGCAACTTTGAGCTCCAGTTTGCTGCTTGGCCATTACAAGCCAAACAAGTATTTATATGAGAACGAGGACATGGACTGCAATAAGAGCACATCTAGGAAAATGCCCTGGTCGTAAAAACTACTTGCATTTGTATTTCACTTCAATTTGTGTCTGGGCATAATAACAAAATCTCATCTCAAAAAGTGAAAAAGGAACTAAAACTTACAAAAGGGAGGCGTGCTGCAATCTATGGAAGACCAGTGGAATACCAAAAGGGAATATGTCAAACTTTGAATGGGTGTGGGGCTTTTACCAGTGCCCTGAAATATCTGCACGTCTGCCCAGGCTTTTTTTGTTGTAACAACTTCAAATGGTGGGTAGAGAATCAACCATTTCTTACTGTGCATTTACACTTTCCCCAACTTTCACCAAGTTAACTCACTATGTCCTCTCAGATGTAGAGGCCACCACGGCACTATTACTGTTTTGAGATGCCAAGGAACAAGAGATGATGAACTGGGATCAGCAGTCACTACAGCTCTAAATCCTACTGCCACTGAGAGTTGAGGTAAGGGAAGAGTAACTTATTGGGTGCCATCAACAGATATTTTATTCTTAAAAAGCAACGTAATGTAGCTATCAAGCTGAAAACCACAGCCCTACTGGAAATATCCAGTACATGTTTAAATGCACCTAAAGCAAGGAGTCATGAGCCCACATCTAATCTTGTCCAGTTCTGACACTGGAGTCCAAGTGATAGCCACCTCCTGGGGCTGACTGAATGAGGGAGTGTTGTCTGCCCATGCTCCGGAATTGCCCAAGACATCACAGCAGAGTAACAGAAGGCACTTGCACACTTATAAGCACAACATTAGGCTTTATTGTGTGTAACCCAGTAACGGCGACAGGCCCCAAATACGCCCCATCTCTAGAGCCCGCTGTTGTTACACACACGTTGCCTATCTCAAGGCTCCAGTGTAGGCATGCACTAAAAGCAGTACCTGCTCTTAGAACTCTTAGGTCTGCGTATAAACCAACTCTTTATCTCTCCCATGGAATTTAGGGGATGTTACAGTTCCTAATGTGCCCTTGTGGCACCACAGTGAACTATGAAACATTGTTTGCCCTGGTTTAGAGACAGAGAACTGAAATTCCAGAGGATAAAGTCTCTGGGTGAGAGTCATGCGGGAAGTCCCTGGCAGACCAAGGAACTCAACTCCCCTCTTCCATCTCCTCCTCTGCTGTCTGACCTCTGGCTCGCTTCCTCATGCCGAGGGAGACTGTCCCCAAACCACCCTACGGATCCCTGGCAGAACTGGGGCTCAGGGGCCAGCGATCCGTTGGGTGGCCCGTAAGTGAACAGGGCTGAGCCTCCTGATCTCTGCCAAGGCACCAGGGAAACACTGCCTGACTGGGGTTTGCTGCTTGCTGATTACAAACTGGAGAAGAGAAATACACTCCTTTGCCCTTAGCATCTGATTTAGAGAGAGGAAGGTCATTAAAATCATGACTGCAGTAGATCAGCCGCGAGCACAGCCAGAGATGCCTGACATGAAGGTAACCCAGCAGTGGCCTGCCCAGGTGGCTCCCATGTTAATGCTGAGCTGTGGTGTCCTCCGTGGTTTCAATGCCTGGGACACGATTTGGCACGGACAGTGAAGGGGAAGAGAAGGATGAGATCTGTAACACAGTTAGGAACAGGATTCTGGGAGATGCCTCTAGCAGGAGACTACAGATACAGTAGACTATTAGCAATTTAGGTAGGTTGAAAATATACCTTAATTTTTCTGAGCATCCCTCCCACTCCCCACAGTTTCCTCTCCTTAAACCTCACTTCATTCCCTGCCTCAATGGGAGATACCACTCAGTTGCTGTCCCCCAACTCAGGAGCTGCACAAGAAGCTTTGAAGCTTTGAAGTCCTGTGAATAACAGCCTTATACCATCATCTTGAAGTTATGGGTAGTTTTCTTCATTTAACCTACTCCTTCAGGATAAAAAGGATGGTGGAAAAATCTTGTGGCTGCAGATCTACAAGTAAACCAGACAAAGTACCTTTCTATTCAGTTTGTATTTTGGAAAGTGCTCTCAGTAAAATTACTGCATTGATTGGAGCTATTTAAGAAAACCTATGCAAATTCAATGATAAAATATAGAATTAGTAATGGAAAAAATAATAAAGAAACTCTTTCAGGTCTAACTTGGCCTAAAATTTAGACTTTGTAATAGTAAGCTTTAACAAAACTTGTATTCCCATGACATTTTGTTTTAAATTCCAATGGGGAGGAGGGAGAAGATTTTGAACAAAGATTCTCTGTAGTCATTGCTTTGTGAGGAAAGTTGTAAAGTCTGAGAATCTTTCAGTGAGAGTGACTTAAGGCCAGCCTGGGTGAATGCTGTCAGGCATTTCTGTTCATCTGAACACGCGCTGCTTCCATGCTCTCTTCAGTAGGGCTTGCTAGCAAACTGCTTAAAGGCACTAATCACTGCCGACCAGCGGAGCACAAAAGCCAAGAGCCAGAATTTCTCAGGGCTGGGTTCAAAGTGTTAATTGGTGTTGTCTGGGCACCCTTGTCTGAACTCTGGTCATCTGAGGGCCTGGTTCTTGGGTGGACTCCAGGTGGCCAAGAGCCAGGGTTCAAGCAGAACCTTGCTGGAGTCAATCGAGTCTGTACGAGTTCCACCTCGTCTGGGTGCCTGCTTCAGGGTCATGAGCTCTTTTCCAGTAAGAGAAGGGCCAGCAAAGAATTGATCATAGTTAACAGATGTGAGAAACTCAGACCTGTCCTCTAAAATATCAGGTGAAAATCCTGAGAGGTTAATCTTCAGCAACAACATCCCTTTCCCTGTGTGGGACCTATGGCAGAATTTTGCCAGCTCAGAGAGGATCTCCAGGCCCTCTGTGGAGAGCAGGCATAGCCCACATGCTGGCCTATAAACCAGGAGAGAGGGCTGGGGAGATTTTTTTCCAGTGAGGGTGGATTTCTTTTCCTCAATTTTTTCATGTATCAGAAGCATTTATGCATAAATGTGAATTTATGGCACAAAATAAAAACTCCAAGTATTTCTGCTGAACACACAGCAATGCGCACGTTGGAATCGTGCTGTGGTCCTAATTATGCCAGCTGTCACTACGGCTCCCATCGCTGGGCTACCTTTCCTGTGCTCTGTATCGAAGCAATAAGAAGTAGTGACTTACATATGCTGTGAGGAAGCTATAAATCTTGGAAGATAAAGTCAGGCTGGTTGATACAATGAAATGGGAACATGAATCACAGGAACTACATCTCCCACCATGCAGTACATGTAGCATCCCTCAGGTTGGGAGGCTTCTTCAAAGATCAACAAATGTTTTCCATAGTCCTTGCAGTCCTTGCAAAATACTTCTGTTAAGCCAAACCCTGTTTTTCTACCCCCCCCCCCCCCCAAAAAAAAAGAAAAAAAATATATATTTTTCACTAGGTCCCAGATAGGATATTATTCCTACAGTCTACGATCACAGCAGGTACATTAGGAAATCAATGCTGATATTGAAGTTATAATGCAATACAACATTATTTTATACTGAACAGGAATTTGGTTTTTATGGAACTTGTGGTTATCTCCTACTGAACCAAACTGAGTATCTCATGGCAACAATTTGGGCAAGGCAGCTGGATGATTATTTTTAAAATATCCCTGCAGCTGAGTTCCCCAAAAGGGCAACATCTTCACAAGTGTTCCCAAGAAATATACGGCCAAGGTATTCATTAGTATTTTTACTTAACTTGAAGTACCATTTAAAAAGTATTTTCAAACATTTACTTGGCAGCAACAGCAGGGCTTCTGATAAGCGCCAGTGTCTGCCCTGCGCTGGCCACAGCACCACCCAGTGAAGGCGCAGCATGGGCCCCAGGTTGGCATTTAGTTTAGTCTGGGCTTGGACCATCCAAAACCCACTTGAACCTCATAAGAGAACATTTCAAGGACACTTTTAGGCAGCCTTTTAATCACCAGGGGAAAAAACCCTAAGTATTTGAATTATTTATTCCCCAACAGTGTATTTTTAGAGAGAAGAGGTTAAAAAAACTTTATCTGTAGGAAGCCTTGGCCTGATTGAAAACCTCTCCGTATATTCAGAGCGCTGGTTAATAAGCCATCCAGACAGAGGGAGCATTCTTCTGCAAAGCCCGTTTGGCACAGAAGCCTGCAGCAAGAGCTGAGCAGGCAAATCCCACGGCAGGGGAGAGACAGCACTTTTTGACCCAAACAATGTCTAGACAGCCTGAAAACAGATAAATTAACAGGCAAGCAGCAGCGGCATCACACAGCAGCAAAGCGGTGGATATTTGTCACCTCAGTGATGGGTTAAATGAAGATTCAAGGCCCCGGTATAGTCTTTATGAAACACAATGTACTCCAGCTGTCTCCCTGCCTCCTCCTGAGCTATTTACTGTGTTAACAGCTCCATGCAGAAAGTTCACAGCCACTGACATGGTACACATTGCCCATCTTTTACAGACTGCCCTAATGAGGCAGCAGGATCAGAACAAATTAGGGACAGAACTCCCCCCCATCCCCTTGCTCACGGTGTAGGAACAAACATCCTTTCCTCCTCGCAAACCCTGCAAAATCTGCACTCAGAGCAGAATGCGGTGATTTGTGGCAAACGAGAAGGGTTTGTTCAGCCTAATGGTGTAACAATATTTTTTAATGTAATTCCTGCTTAAGGATGCTCTCTCTGTCTGGCTCTCCTGTTTGAGAAAACACATGCTTTGCTATATATAGTGGGGCTTGAAAAATAACTTCCGTTACTAAAACAAGCACAAATAGTTTCGGATCACACTTTTGGTAGAGAAGATCTGTGATTTCATTCGCTGTGTTTACTGAAAATTATGCGCACACAAATTACCTTGATGAGATGCAAACCTTGTCGTTTGCATTTAGTGCACCAGTAACAAAATCCTGGTAGCTGCAATGATAGTATATTTAACATACAGAAAATAAATAATTTGTTACATCAATGCTGTCAAAATGAAACAAGCCAAACTGTGATTAAGGCAGTTATCATTAAGCCAGAGGCTGACTTCCAGAGCTGTTGTGAAAACAGCAAAAGATGCAATTTTCCTAAGTGCATCTCAAGTGATTGAGTAAAAATTGAACTTATGGTAGACTACGTTATGGAATACTACTTAAAGTGTTTGGATGATGATACTTCATAACACAGAAGCCTTCCCACAGTACAATTTTAATCCTTTTTTGTTGCTGAGCTTGAAAGCATATTAAAGATTGAGAGACTTTCTGTCTGTGAGACTCAGCCCCACCATTCCCAAACATGACAGCAAGGGAGATTATCTGTGTGAGATTCCCTGTGTATGTAGAGGGATGGAAGGGAGAGAGGCAGAACTTCTTATATCATGCAAGATGCATGTCTTGGCTCCTGCCAAGCAATATTCTGTGCATCTTCAGTGTGGCAGAAGTTGTAAACATGTTGTATAATCACATAACTGGGCTGTGACCCATTTGTTAGCAGCATAGGAAAAATACATCAAAGTCACAGATAGTCTCTTCAGACAGGCCTCGACAGATACCCATCTGGTAATAACCTCAGACTGTGAAGTAAAAGTGTTAAGGAACTCTTCTTTTTATATATCTAAAAAAATGCCTGTTTAAAGTCTGTACTGATTAACTATGAAGTACCAGGAAAAGAAATGGAAAAATGATGCCTTGTTTTAGAAACAAGAGAGAACTGAGTGATTACACATCACTCACACAGAAGAGGCTGTAGCCATATCAGAGCCACATGCAGTGCTGGGTAGCCCTGGAGATCTGCTGTTCGTTAAGCTTAGATGAGGCCAAAGCACGGCAGCCCCAAATGGTACCTAACATGAACTGGCAGCCACTGTCCTGAATTTAAATGCAGGAGTCATCACAAGTGCTGAGGCATGCAGTGACAGGCAAGTGCAAGATATCCTGCCCCTGTGATGAAGTCCACCGATGTGCATCTTGTGCTTTGATCTGATGGAGTTGAAGAGCTGCTATCCATCACTCGACTGGAGCTCTGTTTGCCACCAAAGTATTCATTTGTGCCCCTTGAGCGAGGCAGAGCCCATAGCAAGTGCATCACTTTCAAAATGTGTCATTGATTACAGAATGTGGTATTAACAGCAAGGAAGCCCCATTTCAATGTGTACTATCCCATTTTGTGCAAGGCATATACAAACTCAGAAAGGTTGTCCCTTTCCTAAAAATTGTGCAATCTCAGTATCTTCTTAATAACTTGGACAGGCATGATTACTGAAGGCTGAGTGCATGCAGACATCCTTTCTTGCCATGAGTCCAAATCCATGGCATGGGTTTTCTTCATGGCACTACATTCTGTTTATATTCATCGCTTTGCTGGGGGACCTTTCCTTTCCTAAACCTCTTTCGGATTTGGGGAAGATGCATCTTTGTTGGTAGGTATCTTCTGTAGTCTAGACTTATAAGTTCTTACTCTATTGTTACATGGCTCCACTGGAAAGTTTATAAGTCACATTACTTGTCAAAGTTATGAGGATGCTGAATCATTTTTATTAGGCATCAAAGTCTCACCCCCACCTTTCATTTCTTTAACTGAAAGCTTCATTAGATTGCAAAATGGCACCTCTGTGCTCAGACAGGGCTGTGGGCAAATCAGGTTCTTTCCTTTGTTAAATCTGATTGATTTATTCCACATATAAAATGAGCAGTAAATGTTCAAGTTCTAAAAAGTTATTTAACAAGTGTCTGAGTGGAATGAAAATAGCTTTCTAAAATAGTGCAAATACTTATCATAAGCATATTAAAGAGACTCTTTTAATTTTCAGACATTACCAAATGCCCATAAATTCTTAGATATTCAAGCAGTCAGGCACCTGAGGAAGCTTAGGATAACAATTAACTATGAGACGTGCTGCTCAAGCAGGTCTTTGCAATCCCGAGTTCTGCAGCAATTTAGGAAGAAGGTAGGTACCATTCTGCTTATTTAGTGGCAGACAAACAAGAGGCAGACAAGGGAGGACTGGTGTGAGATGGGATATTATCTCAAGTCTCCCTCCAGCCAACCTGGTAGGCACACACTAGACATCACTGTATCTCCAGACGACTCAGGAAGGACTACGCAGAACTGGAGTCTGCTAGTAGGTTCAGGCAATTTCTCAGTGATATCACTCATACAGGATTGTGTTCTTCTTTTATTTAGCCACTTGACAGTTAGTGCCTCATATAAGTTTGCTAAGCTTAATGGGAAGAGATGGGCACTTTGCAAAAGAATCCCATCCCACTTGGAGGCATGTATCCATCTCTGCAGGGTGCTGTCTCTCTTGGGACAAGCTCTGGAAGTTCAGCTGAGTGTCTGTACCTCACCTGGACAAAAGACGAGATAGATCCTGGAGCAGGGAGACCTCCTTCAAAAGGGCAGGAAGATGGGTGTGACTTTGGGCTTCGCAGCGACCTGGAGGGAAGAGTGGAAAACAGTCAGGGAGATGTAAGCTGCAGTTTGTAAATCAACGGACTGTGTCAGACAGAGAATTAGAAAAGCAAACATGAAGTTTCAGGTGAGCAAGGGCTAGTTCCTGTTTCATGCTAATTTTGCTACAGATGGCTTGTCCAACTTCAGAATGACTGCGCTCATAACTAGTTACTTTTCTAATTTTCTTTGCATAATAGGAGACGAAAAGCAAAACAAAAAGGACAGAAGTGTGTCAGAGATGAGAAAGGACTGAAGGAAAGAGAAAAAATCAGTTGAGAGAATGTGGCAGAGGACATCTAGGGATTATGCTCTGTTAAAAAAAGCTAAGAGCAGAGACTTTCATAGCAACTGAAGGGGAAAATAAAGAAAAAAGCACAACAAAACCCCCTCTCTCCTGTGGTGAAACTTCAGTAAAATGCTATTAAGGATAAATCTTTTATTGTATTGTCCTGCAGGCAGTCTGGTAAAAACTGTATTCTCAGCATAAATGAACTCTCCCATTATAAAAAAGGGAAAAACGCCTGCTTTCAGGCTGGCCCCATGTAATGGCTGCCCGATAGCCACAAAGGGATATTTAGGAGCAGTAGCAAGGAGAAGTAGGTCCAGAT
>NW_010138532.1:21260-68370 GCF_000699245.1 Pterocles gutturalis
AAATAGGAAGGTCTTCTGACTGAGCAGATGTGTTCAGTCAGATGTGTTCTCCACCAGCTTCCCATGGGCTGGCAAAAGACTGCAGCTGACATAAAGGATTTAGCCCAGGGAGAGCATTTAGTGAGGAAATAATCCCCTTTGCTCTGTGATTTGTCAGGGTCTCTTAACTGGGTCTTTGGCTGAGAGATAGGGAAAAACATGGGCCAAATGAGCCTCGGTGGAGTTACAGCAAGGATAGATTTGACCCCCAAGCAGTGGAAGAGAGAGAAAGGGTTTTGAAAATGAAAGGGGAAAGAAAAGCTTTTTAAAATGTTGGTCGGGAATAGGAAGTCTCTATTCAAACAGACGGTGATGTAGTGGGCTTCTGATTTAGCACATCTTCCCCAGCAATGATTACCTAGAATAGACAGAAGCCACTGAGTCACCCCCTCCTGGAAGGTGACATAAGCAGGATGGACATGCGGATGAAGACTCAGACAAACAGCACATCTAGCCAAAGGCAGAACCACAAAATCTTGCTCTTTTTTTTTTTTTTTTTTTTTCCTTACTTAGTCCTTAGTGGCTTGTTAAATTTCTAATATAGCCTTGCCCTCAGAATTTACATCCATGTGTTCCAACCTCAGCAAAGCTCTCAACACCCAGCTAACTTGTAATTTTAAAAGAGATTTTGAGGTGAGATTTTAAGAGAGTTTAGACATGCCACTATGTATATAATATCCATGTGTGGTCAAACAGTCAACTATCGACTTGATGATACTGTTTGCATGCAGATCACAGTCACCAAATGCAATGTGCGCACACACACATCTGTTGTGTAAATGTCAACCCCTGGTGCATTTGAAACGACAGGCTAGCTCATTCCCGTGTATCTGGCCATGGAAATGAAGGCTCATTTGGAAAAGCACAAAAAAATGCCATAACACCCTAAAGATGCTGTTATGTTGGGGATATTTCTGCTTCAGATTCAACCAGTTTTCTGTAAACAACAAACCAGATAGATGTCTCTTTGCCACTATACCCCAATTTTTGTTCCTTTGCCACTCTTCTGAGCTCCTCCTGTGTCACCATTCTTTAATTCTTCTGAAACAGTAGGTCCCCCAAAATTCCTCTCAGTACATCTATTGCCAGCCCCATTTGCTAATAATAGCTACCAAATATCCCATCCATATCACCTTGCTTCCACGTTCCCCACATGACACCCCTGATCCTGGGAATGGCCATATTTCAGGCATGCAGATGATATTTTGGAGGATACCTTTAGAAAGAAACTTTCAAATCAGCTATCCTAGTACTTCTCTTTCTAATGTTTGGATAAATAGAGTCATATAATCACAGAATAACAGAGGTTGGAGGTGATCTCCAGAGGTCGTTTGTTCCAGTCAAGTTCATTTAAAATCTTGTGCTCATTAGTTTCTGAAACTGCAAAGCTCCTTTCTGTTTGTGTGCATTATTGTTTCGTTATCAGATCATGCTTGGATCACGAGTGCACTCTCACTGCAGTTGGAAGTGTTCATTCTCAAGTTTACGCACAATACTATAAATTTACACACTTCTTTACAAATGACACTATCCTAAAACCTCCTTTGATGGTTATAAAATGTTTTTCTGATCGAAGCTTTCCATACAGGTTGGGATTTTTTTTTTTTTTTTGGCTCTTCTCTCACCTTGTACAATAAAGGTCATTGTTGTTTTTATAGCCTGTTTCATTTTTAGGGGTGGAGCTGGGATTGCAAGGCAGGATGCTGGGTAAACTAGATTTCATAGCTTATTCCAAAGTAGGTTCCCTGTTGAAGCCAGATTTAAAGGCATTTTTCTTTATTCAGTATGATTAATTCTGGTGCCGAGGGATTCTTGGTACATTTCCTAAGGATAAATCCATGGGAATTGCAGACACTTGCTTAAAGATGATTGTTCAAAGTGCAGAGCACTGGGAAAGAGACCTAAAACTAAAATGTGATCAAAATTCTGCTGTACTTGTAGTCTGCAATGACTTAGGGGTCCTGGATGTTTCAGAATCAAAGTTTCAATAAAAATCCTCTTTCTTCTAACCCAAAAATAAACTGGGACTGAGTAACACACAGTGGCAGGCACGGACTGGCAGTAATAAGCTATAATTATATACAATTTCCTGCACAAAGAGGGATATTTCCAAGTAGTTTCTGACTGGCCTTTAAAAACTGTATTTTGGGTATTAAAAAACCCCTCAAATTAGATTTTAATGAACTTTAAAACTATGTGATGCAGTAAAGCCAAGTAAGTCACGCTCAGTGCAGTCTGTCAGGTGGGGCAGAGGAGAAGGCGTCGCTGCAGAGCGATGTTACTGCTTCCAGCCTGAGCTTGGAAGCAGGGAAAGTGAGTTGGTCACTTCAGGAGAAAAATGTAGCTCCTGCTCATGTGGTCTGCAAGGACTCCTCTCCTCACGCCCTCTGATAAGTAGCACCTGCAGAGTATCAGCATCATGATACTCCATCAAGAACAAAAATGCTGCTTAGTGCAGGACCACCGGCTGCTCTCCATTCTTTGACCGACAGCTGTCTGCACGGCGGACACCAAGGTCCCTGGTAAGGAAGATCCTATTAAAAGGTCACAGAGGAGAAACAATAGCAGGGAATAATGCTGGCTATGTGTATGTCAGCATTTTAGGTTGGGGCAGGCCTGTGCTTTTAAAGCAAATCAAAAAGCAGGAAGGAACTGAAACCAAGAAAATTCTCCCAACCCCTCTGCTGGAATAGCTCCGTTAGTGGACGTGCACAGCGGGGCCTGGGAGGCTGCTTCTTCGCAGTGAGATGAGGAAGATCTACAACATCTTTCAAAGAAAGCCACTTCCCTAATGTCAAACCTCATCTCAAAGGCTCGTCAAGCTTTTTGTGAGCTCCCCTAAGTAGAGAAAAGCACATAGTGGCTCCAGGTTAATCACACCAGATTGCTTCTACTTAGTATCTACCCAGCGTGGCGTTGGTTGGAAGTTGCTCCCAAGGCAGTGCGAGGCACTGAAAATCGTTTGTGAGTTTGCATGTCTGGGCTCCTGGACTGAGGGCTCATGAATGCGATCCCCACACACTGTCACACAGCCTAGAGAGCTTGTTAAAAGAAAAGGTGATTGGTCTTCAGTGTCAGAAGGTCTGATTCTTTCCTGTGGAAGCTCAATCAGCTTTAACTGTGGAGTGGAAGCTGCTCATCCGCAGGACCTTCGAAACACTGGATAGTTTTCTGCAAGGAAACTTTCTTCAATGAAATTCTCTCAGCGTAGCATTACCATTAGTGGCATTAGAGTTCTCTCTTCCAGATATTCTGGAAGATCCAGTTTAAGCCAAAGAAGCCTTTTACTAGATACTTAAGCAATGACATAACATTGTTCAACCATTTCCTGAACATTTGCAGAACAACCAGAGTGCACAAAATTAGAGATGGTTCATTCTCTTACTTGAAGGTTTAGTCCCTTGTAAGCGGTATGTACATTTTTGTATGAAGCTTTAATACCAACCTAGACTTGTTAGCACGTAAGTATAGAGACGTAAAACTCTGTAGGTACATTTTTAAGTCCTGAGAGAATTTTGGACAAATGCACTGGTGCATTTCTGAATTTTCTGACAGTGCTTTATCAACTACACAAGACTCAAAACCATTATGAAAAAAATCCTGTCCTGCTTTCCTGGTGTATTTTTGAGATGGCAACTTTTCCTTGGTTTCTCTCATGTTTATTGTAGAAGTACTGTCTAGAGCACAAGCAATATCTGAGGTTTCAGTGCAGCCTGATAAACTGCGGATTGCTCAGCTGAACTCTTTATCAGTACGTGGTTCACAGATACTAGAGGCATGTGCAGCACCGAGAACTAGGGGATCACTTGTTCCAAGCTAGAGATATGATCCTGCTAGTGAAGTTATCAAGAATTTTACTAGTCATAGAGGTGGGAAAAGTTAAGTCTTAGGGTGCTGGAAGTATGATTGAGAAATTATGGTAAAGCAAATTTCATGTCTGAAAGAACTTAAGGCACAGAAACCAAACTGGGAACTTTCCTCTTACTGGTCTGTTCTCAGAAAAACTTTTAGGTGCTTTCAAAGACACTTTTGGTCCCTTTGTGCTGAAGCAGTGCCAGAGCACACATTAGGGTCTTGGATTTACCCATAGCAACTGATGAATTCTCTGGCAGGAAAAGAATCTTTTCAGTTCCGTCAGAATTAATTCATTGAAAAAAAATCTGAGTTTAAATGGAAAACACAGGCTTGGATAGGTGGAATATCCCCTGAAAGTTAAGCAAGGGTATTTTTTTTTCTCTACTTACAGCTAAGGTGGATTAGCAGAAGCATATGGAGAAGATCAAATATACCTTGAAATAATGGATGTATAAATCTGCAGACTAAATCTCTCTTGAGTACTGGGCAAGAAAGGGGGAGAGAGAGGATATAGAAATGTGGAGATCATCTGCTGAGGGGATATAATACTGAAAAGCCAGAGGGGTTCTAGGATCTTCAATATTTTATAAGAAGAAGCTTAAAGCTATTTTAATAAACCATCGAGGCCAGTTTTTAAAAAATGTAAATGTACAACTGTGCACACAATCTGCATATGCAAATCATCACAATGGGGCAAGCAAATCAGATAATTGCATGCAAATATGCCTACTCACTCTGTGCCTGTGTCTACAATGGTAGTAACTGTGCATGCAAATTAGGTACACATTTTGTACACATAAAGGTGCAGCTTAAGTGGCATATGGCATAAAAATATGGCATATAATCTAACAAAAGAGGGAGAAGGAAACAGCAAGGGATACAGAGTTAGCTGTAAATAATAATATGGAGCATACACAAACACACACACACAGATCTATAAACATGGGATTATAAAAAAGGAAATACATGGGTTTTCTGAGTGCTGAAGGAACTGAAGTGACACACAATGTGTGGAGTAGGCATCTGTCCAAGCTAATATAGCTTCCCAAGAGACCAAGCTGAGTATGGCTTTGCAAAGCCACCAGCTTCTTACCCATTTGACCCAAGAACACTCTCCTTGAGGAGGAGATGGAGTTTGGTCTCTGTCCTGGGTCCAGCTGGGATAGGGTTAATTCTTCGCAGAAGCTGGGAGTTGGGCATAGCCGGATATTCGATACCATGCTGACGTCATGCCCGGGATATAAGGGGAAGCTAGCCGGGAGAGGGGTCTCTTTTGTGAAGCTCGTGGTGGTGAGATTTTCATTGTATCAGTGTTTCCATTGTACTCTATATCTTGTCTTATTGTTATATTCTTCTTTCTTTGGCTTTCCTCGTGTGGTGTTATTAAAAATCTGTCGTTATCTCAACTCAGGAGGTTCCACTTTTTCTTATTTGCCCCCATCTTACCGGGAGAGGAGTGGGGGGGGGGAGGCGGTGTTGCGACCACGACCACGTGGTGGTGGTGGTCCTGACACCAAGACAGTCTCGTAGGCTTACACAGGCTGAAGACTCAGCCACAATCGTCAGCAACAGTGCCAAACGAACATCAAAGACGGTGGTGCTTTCTTGTGACACACAGACAGATGTCTTCAAGGAAAAGGGTTTTATAACGCTCTTGTCTTTCAAAACTGTTCATTTTTGCTTCAACTACCTTCCTTTCTGCTTTGGAGCTAACCACTGTAACCTCATTGCCTTTGTCCATTAGGCTTATTTGGACTCCAACGGCACTACAGCAGGATGGCTGGCAGATAGGATGGATGGAGGGACGAGAGGAAAGGATTCTAATCTCAACTGCATCCTTGAACTTAAAATCTGTGTTATATTTTTAAAGCACTTAGACCTTTAACTTAGTTGTTACCAGATTAATGAGATGCACAGACTGACATTTTATTTGAGATTTTCCAGGCAGAGAAACATAAAGTGCTCAGCATGAAGAGCAGACTGAGTGGCGATGACAGCAAGCCCCCTCAATCACTCCAGGCTTCAGCACGCTCACAGATACGAAACAATGAGCACAAGTTGGAGAACAGAATAAAAATGTTGATTAAATTTTGATTCAGTCCCTTTTATGTGTGTGATTCCACATTCGTGCCACACTCCGACAGCCATAACAGCAAAGATCACTGGCCACTTGATGCCTTCAGTATTGAAGCTCACCGGTACTCATGGCTTTGAAGAGCGGCTTGGAGGCTCACAACCCAAAATGGATTTAACGATTCAAGAGACAAGCTATTATCAGAAGAGTCAGACTGGCCCATGGGCATCTGAAACACATGGTTGCATAGGGAACTTAGATGGAAGGTGGACAGATGTCCAAAATCTCCTGTCTCCAGCTTTTTCAGTGTGCTTTTTTTTTTTTTTTTGTCTGGGTTTCCTTTGCATCTCAGAAACCTAGGTGAGGTTTTGCCCTTACCCACACAGCTCTTCAAATTCACTGAACAGCCCCACCATGAGGATTCTTCTGGCCATGCTGTTTCTTCCATGCACCCAGCTGCCTGAGGAAGGCTCTACAGGATGGCACTTCTGTGCGAAACAGGTACTGAAAACAAGGGGTGGCTTGGTGAACAAGTTTGGCATCATTCTGTCTCCTACACTAAAAATAATTTTCCCCCCAAATCTCAGCCCTGTTTGCCATTCTGTTATTTTTCAAATACCCTAATATACTGTCAGGTATACCAGTGCAGCCCGCCCCAGCCGCTTTGCTCACTGCAGTCAGGCAGCCAGCCCAGGAGCCAACACAGCTGTCACAAGTGACAACAGAGGACAAGTTTTGGCTAGGAAGCACTGAGAGACAGAGACTTTTCAACTCAGCTGTCTTTGATATCATTTACTCTCAGGTACCTTGGAAACAAGCTAGAACAATTTGAGAGTTGTTAGCGGTTGTTTTTGAGAACTCCTAAGGGACAGGGAAGGGCCGGAGCTCTGGCAGAAGACCAGCACAGCGCCCACTGGAAAGCAGGAGATGAAGAACTGGGAAATTACTCTCTGGCAAATAAATTTCAGCTTCTGGAAGGATACTGAAACAAAAGAATGAAACCATTTGTAAATTCACAGAAGATAACAAGAAAATGAGTACGCACAAGCATGCAGTTACTGGGGAGAGATGATGTCAAGCCAGGCTCAATTCTTTCCATGACAGGCTACCAAGCTCAGGGATAGAGGAGAAACAACAGTTGTCATGGCTTGTTTTAAGCAAGTCTTTTGACTCTGACTCACAAGACATTTTTACAGGCAAGCTAAGAAATTTGGTCTGGAAACAACTCAGCAGTGGATGCAAGAGGCTGAAAAACTATGCAACAGGGTAGTTAACAAGAAATCATTGTCAAATTGGAAGAATGTATTGAGTGGATGCCCTGAAGGCCTGTTCTAGGTCTAGTTCCATTCAGCATTTCTGTTAATGTCTTTGAGTGTGAAATAGGAAATTTTGTGGAAGACACAAAGATAGTAGGGACCTGTACATGACAAATTAGAAGAACAGAATGCTTTTCAGTGAGTTGTAAGGGATTGCTGCAACTTTAATAGCAACAACCAGAATCGGAATTAGTGGGACATAGTTACAGCACCAACCATCTGGGTGGCAGAGAAGGCAGCTGTTATCAGAGCAGACAGATAAGCAGTGAAGCCACCCTGGCATACAAAGGAAGCAAGGAAGGCTGCCACTGAAGTACTCTTTCCATGCTTTAGGACAACTTAGAAACTTAGAGCAGTCAGGGAGATGCTAGAAGAAAGCAATGATAATTAGTATTGCGGTTAGGGTCTCTAGATCTCAAACAGAAGCTTGACAGAACTGGAGGAATTACATTTAAGAGGAAAAGACAAGGATTAAAATTTACAAAAGGCTGCAGAGAACATGGGGAAAAAATACACTGTCAAGAGGACAAGAAATCTGGGCTTAAAGAACAACAAAGAGAAACTTTCTAACTGCAAGAGCAGAAAAACACTGGATAAATTATCTGGAGTGGTTGCTGAGTTTCTGGTTTTGGAAATACTTAAGAAAGGTTGGACAAAGATCTATCAAAAGCGATGTAAGGAAAGCTGATCTCGCCACAGGGCAGAGGGTTGGACTGGGTAACTCCTTGAGACCCTGTTCTTGCTGTTTGTGCATGTGGGCAAAAATCTTTGGTCCTAATTGCAAAAAGTGGGAAGTTAGAAGCTAGAAGTTAATAGATTTCTTTTTGAATAGGGAGCAACAGGAACTCTGAAAAAAATTGCCAGCTAAACCCTCCCATAGCCTTTGTAACCTTAGGCGATAATAATAATAAATAATAATAATAGCAGGTTGCAGCTAAGGCCAAGGACCAAGGTACCACTGGTACCACTCTGCATTGCTCGCACAGCAATGTCGCCCAGGGCCAGCAGAGGCAAGGCCAAGGACCAAGGTACCACTGATGATCTCTCTGCATTGCTCACACAGCAATGTCGCCCAGGGCCAGCAGAGGCTGGGGTCACCTAACCTTGATTATGCACCAGTGTCTTTTAATTTTGATCTAGGCGTGTGACAGACATCTGCAATGAAATATAGACGTGCACAGGCTCCAGAAGTAGCTGGTGTGCTCTGTGTCACCCAGTTATCGTGAGCTTAATGAAATCTAGGTTAAATCCCCTAAGAGATCAGAGAACAATGCCTTTTCTCTTCATCACAAATCTTGATCTTGCCAGCACAGAGTGAAAGACAAGGTCTTGCATGCTTTACAACCCATTCCAAGTCCCTGTGGGATTAGTTAATTATTCGTTCCAATAATCAAGGCACAAACAATTGATATAAGAATCTCCATTTGTTTATAGTGTGAGGATTCCCCTTCCCCAAGGCTGGAGAAAGCTCCAAATATATTTATACTCCAAAGTTGCTGTTCTCCAAAGGGAGATTGTTCTGCTTGGCTGAGAATGAAAGCCATCTCGCTGCTGTGGCAGGTATGGCTGTATTAAGGCAGCAGTTGGGGGCCCTCAGGAGTTACTTGATTACACGTTGGAACAGCTTCATTCTTCAAGAACTGGCACCAAGCCAATTAGTCCTGTAGGAAGACTGATGTTTCAACTAGACACATCTATCTACATTGCAGCTTTCTAAATACACTGTTTTCTAGGTATGGACTGCATGTGCATTTCTGTTTCTGATTTTCTGGAAAGGTGAAGGGCTACCTGTGATTTCTGTTGAACGCAGATGTTCCAGGAACCCCAAAAAGCATGTCAGCGAACTTCAGATTCTGTCTTCCATGTACTGATTACCTACAGCATTCACTGTGGGACAAGAAAGATCTGAAATTATTCAGTTTGGCCTTCACCTGATAATCTACCACAGATTTAAGGAGCTAGAGGCAAAATAATTGCAGTTTGTAAACATCATGTAAGGTCCTACTCAGAAAATGTAGCCAGAAAAAAAGCAGCCTCTCAGGAACCTGCAGACACTTAGAAATAAGAGAAAAAATGTTCAGTGGCCAAAGCAATAAAAACAGCTACTTCATAAAGACCGCAACCCTGAAGTCATGACCCCAGACGCATTCAGTCTAATACACTGGAGAGGGAAAGTTACACAACTGGCTCCGGTTGCAGCTGGTAGTTAGACACACACCACCCTCATTCACAGCCCAGTGCCAAGGGCTCTGTCATGGTGCAAATGCAACCAGCCGACCCGACAGCTCCCCAGAGAGGGAGTCGCAGGGCAGCAGAGCGCGGCTGGTGATGCCATCTCCTGAGCCACCGTGCTGGAAGGGGCTTCCATGGATGGCTCGCGCTCTGCTGCTCTGAGGGCTCTTGACCCTTCCCTTTCCCTTCCCACCCTTTCTGTGACCCGATATAAGACTTGTACGCTGGGGAAGAAGGAACCCGAGAGGCTGTTTTCCAGTCGTTGACTTGACTCACAGGGCGTGCATGGAAGCCAAAGGCCGCTCCAGGTTTACTGGGAATGGGAGGTGCAGATTCTCAGCAGAAGTTTGGCAAGAAAGCTGCCTTTGTCAGTCTGCCTTGCAGCCAGCAAATGGGAGAGGGCAGCCCTGAGACTCTAGATTCTTCCTAACACACACATTAGTTGTAAATGAGAGCGTCTGTAGGTACAAACATTATGCAATCAGTTACATTAGAAAAAAAAAAATCAATGATCACCAGCTTTAAGAACTACAGTAAACATAAAGGAGATAATTTTAAAATATTCTAATTATTTACAAAAATTACCACTCTTTACTTAATGCCAAGCCTATAGAAGCCGGTCACAGATTGTAACTGGGCTTCAGTTTTGTAAGTATTACTATACGTTAGAGACTTTGCTTCTTCAGAGAAGCACAAAGATGGGGACAAAGTTGTTGTTCCCGCAGTGCACCAAAGCTGGCCTGTAGGAGCCAGGAGGAGGTTTGGACATAATGTATTTGCAGCACCAGCCCATAAACAGGGAGTCAGCCAGGGCAGCATGCCCTGCCAGGCTCTGCAGCATAACGCTGCTGTCTTTCCCTCTAGGAGCACTCTCAACGCTCAGAAATCCTAAGAGGGCAACAAATCTTGACTTTCACACCACATTGCATTGAAGATCTCAAACCCAAGACTGCCACAATACAACATCTATGCCATTGCACCTATGCGTATCAGCCACTTGAATAGTGAATGCTGAAAGAAAAAGGTCTTGCACCCACGGGCACCTGAGGAGGGTTAAATAGTACCTAATTCCAGATATCTCCATCTGATCTTGGTGGCTGCACTTCCTTTCCAGTCAAAGGACAATCACACTTGCAGAGGGATTCCTTCAACCTCTTTTAGTAGCCAGCTGCAAGTCGAGGTGAGTATCACCTTCAAAGTATCTATTTCTCTTCACTGAGTAGAAAAGAAGTTGAAAAGAATTTCATGGAGGGATGCCTACATTGTGGACATCTCTGAGCAGGTGAGATGAATCCCAGCCAGACTGTATAAGAGCAAGGGGAAAACTGCAAAGCTGAAAAACCGCCGCAAAGAATTTAGCAGTATCCTATTAATTTATTCTTCTAGTTTTGCATAAATACAAAGTCCTCAAGCATCCTGCAGCAAGGTCTGATTTTTAAATTATTTGAATTTTCTCCCTCTGTGTGCAGCACTCTGTTAGAAGAATTGCAGAACCACGGTGCTTATTCTTTGGATGTGTCATGTGTTAGTTTGCAGCAAAAAATTTAAAAAGCACTCTTTGAGTGGAGTTCTCTATCATCTCTTTGGCAGTTAATTTCCTCATCATATGTTGACCATGAGTTTACAATAAAAAGTAATTTAGAGAAGACAGAAGCTGCAAAGGTTGGATGAGCATTGAGCACTCTGTAATTGAGGGCCTTGCTACATGCCAAAGGGTAGTGTGAGCATCTTTCCAAAGGTGATACCAACAAAACTGTCACTGAAATGACAGCTGTCAAGAACAACCTCATTAACCTCAGCCCATCCCAGGGCTGTCTACAGTACTTGGCAGAGAAAGCTATCAGAAAACTGCCAAGCCATTTCCTACCTGTCACATTTCAAACCATGGTCATGTCTTCTAATTAGTCGCTAGTTACACTGTCAGGTATTTTGTTCCCACAGTTGTGTGAAGAAATCAGAATTAGCTTCTAATTTCTCCAAAAAGGAATGGCTAACATTGATTCTGCTCCTCCTTTTCTGTACGACACAAGCTAGTCACCCAGAGGAGTCCCTGTTTCTAGCAGCATGAAAAAGCACATTTCTAGAAAGCACATGCGATTAACCTTTCTGCGCACGCTTGGTAAAGATGCTCACCTTTGTAGGGACACGTGCCAGAATTCAAGACTGTTTTCAGACACATTCCCAATTGTTTAACACATTCAAAATGTGGAAACAGCATTAATACCTAAAGCAACTCAAAACCTGCAGTCAGGGTCACAAGTGTGAAGGTCTAGCGAGGTGGTTCTGCTGCCGGAGCTTTGCCTCCTGCAGCAGGCTGGCCGTGCAGTCTCCCTGAGGGCATCCCGCAGCGCGGGAATGGCGGTGGGCAAGGGAGCAACTCATGCCTGCCTCTGCTCACCTGTGCTGGGACGTGCTGCTGGCATCCATCCATCAAGGTGCGCTTTAACAAATCGTGAAACCTGGACTCGGAAAGATATTCTAGTGCTATTACTCTTGATTCTTAGCTTTTTTTAAGGCACTGTAACTTATTTTAATAACGTGAGTTTCTTCAGCCTTTGAGCACTCTCCAGCTGAGCAGCACTCCACGCTCAATTGCAAGTCTCACGATATTTCATGGGATTGCTTTTTTTAAAGCCCCAGCTGCTAGATTCATGCATTACAAAGCAATCTCATCTTTCTTTTTTAAAAATTATATTTCTAGCTTTCATAGTTGTGGCAAGAAGCCTGAAAAGATGAAGTGCCAGTACCCTTACAGCTCCAAAGAGAGAAGGCAAATAAAAGGAATTCAAAGTACATTGGCTTAAGCCAATCTCATGATTTCTTTTTCCCCAAGGCCTGGCTCATGATTTTTGAGAACTGGCTTTTGGAAATGCTGGAAACATAAAACTCTTAATAAGGAACAGGGGGAGTTACTAAGAAGCATGAAGACAGATGCAAGATTTGTTCACTACAGTAAAAATGAGAACATAAAGAATTGAAGAGGGAGACCTGTTAAAGGCTATCAAAGTTCTATTACTTTCTTACTCAACAAGTCAGCTACAGAGTCCCTGGTGACTTAACCGTGCATCTTTTTGTTACAGTATATTACCTTTAATTGCACTATCAGCTTGATGGTTTGAACACGACAAAGTCATTTTGTTTACTGAAGAAAGTGAAGGGCCCTTTGGGGCTATAGAGAGGTTGATACCTGTTAACAAATACAGGTGGAGCACAAATACAGATTTTGTATTCAGTGTTCATGGCCTGGTTTATTTTATTTAGCATATTCCAACAAGCTCTGAAAAGTAAAGGAATACATAGAATAAAGCAACTGGAAATAGAAGATCATATTGCTCTTGTGATCGTATTGTGTTTTGTAAGCACAGCTGCCCCAGCAGTTTCTCCATCAGATGTGCTGCTGCATTTGTGTGGAAAGACAACAAAATGCAGATTTAAACGAACACGCTTAAGAGGCTTTTAAAGAAAACGCTGTGACAACTTCCCCTGCACTGAGCGGCACTGTGTTTGACTACCTGAATTAGATTTAATCTGGCTCCCCAAACGGTAATAATAATAATATAATATGATGTAAAAAGAGTCTAAAAATCTTAAATTGAATCTGTATGTTTACTATGAAAGTAACTGCATCGACTGTACAGTACAAAATTTTAATATTTTCAGCAGGCAAGTAATACATCTTTTCTAGACACCAGAGAAATTTTCAGACAGAAAATTATTTTAAATGCTAAAACAAATAACGCAGACTTCACCTCCCATTCCTACCAGATCGTGGAATGTCATTTACTTTAAATTTGCAGCCAGACATCACATAGCCAGAGAAATTGCTTGTAAGAAAAATAGGCTGACACTTATCACTGCATTCCAGTGGGACCAGGGGTGATGTCAGCTCTCTCTGTTTCTCCCAGACAATTGAGCTTCCTACAAATCAATAAAAACAAGGTTTATTGGTATGTTTGCTTTATCACACTTGAGCCACTTTCATTGTCCTAGTGACAAAGTCTTCACAAATTGAATCATTAAACACAGTAATTGTGTTTCAAATACATTTTAGAGAGGAGGAAGGGAAGAGAGGGTGTAAAAGATTATTTGCTACACTATTTATGGCTGCAGAGTTTAGATTTGTAACAGTTTGTCATATCTATATTTTATTTTTCAATACGGAAAATAGAACAGTGGGAGGGGGCAGAGGAGGGTCTCCAGTAAGTGGAGCAAATGGTTGCACTGAAATTCAGACCAGCGAAGCTTTTAATATTTCGCTGAGGGAATGTTATATAAGGAATTTCTCAGCAGCTCCTCACACAAAATGTCAAACTTATTTTAAAATTATTTTTTAAAAATAGAGGGGCTTAGAAAAAAAAGTTGCACCCTGGAGTCAGGATCTAAGGACTGTTACCATCCTGGTGGTTAAAATAATTCCTTCCTCAGCGTTGCTCAGTCCCTTACGCAAGCCTGTAAACTCATCTCGCCCCAGCACTCTTTACATCTTTGTCGCTCTTTGCATATGTGGTTGCAATTTACATGCCACCCACATTTAAAGAGGTATTGACATTTTCAAGTCGGCTATTTTAGCCCCTGGATTTAAAATGGTATCAATCACACTTTATTTCTTCACTTTGGAGCTCAGGCCTGTATTTGTCACACACCCACCTCTCTCACTGCAGCCCAAGAGGCGGTTACAAGCCAGCCATTTGCCTAGTTACCAGCCCTTCGGCTCCCTTTGGGCCATGGAGCATTGAACCCTCCTAGGGACGGGCTGGGCGCCCCAGCGATGGAGGTCTCGCCCTCCCTGTTCTCACAGTTGCTGAGCTCAGGGCTGCTCGGCGGATGGCACAGCAAAACACAGGCGCATTTCACAAAGCTGTTCAGCATTATTCAGCAAAATCGGGTGTGACTAGCGTTGTGGGTGCCGAGAGGCCTTTGAGGAAGCCGGCGTGCACATGGCATTGTTCTGCGCTGAACGGCGCTGACCTGTGCCAGCAGGGTTAGGTCAGCGGCAGGCCAGGGCGAGGGAGCTCATAAAAGTTCCACATGCTCCAAGCCTGACTTGGAAGTAAATCGGGGATTGCTCTACACAATGGCATTTGCTCTTTTGTCTTGGCCGGCACCCCTCGGGAGCGGGGAAGGAGGGAGCAGGAGAGGCTCTAGTTGGAAAAGCCAGGTTTAGCTGCATCCACACCAACACGAGCTTGTGGAGAGACGCTGTGCAGGTCAGCACTGCAAACGCCATCCTTTCCCTTTTATCAGGTTCCCCACGTGAATCAGAGGACATTTCTTCCTCCCCTCTTTTTATCTTGTTGCATTTTTCTTACTCAATTAGCCTGAAATGGAACATGATCATGCTTCTCGCTGTAGTTTCCTTCCAGCACAGCGGTATCAGACCTTTCCACACATTACACAAATTGTATTTTATCATTGAAAATTAAATCTAGGAGGCAATGATGTCCAAGTACAAAACACTATAAGGATGTACAAGTGCTTCCTTCACCACACTAGCTCTTCAGATGAATGGAGGAATGTCAGCCAGGAGCCACTGCTCTCCCAGCCGCTCCAAGTCGTTCAGGGCCCTTCACCACGTTACACCGACGCTGCCGTGGAGCTGTCAGCGAGGCAAAGCGTTAGGGAAACACAGCAAACCACGCTTAGTGCCCAGCACTCACAGCGCAGCAGGAGATCTCCAGGTAGAGCATTTGCAGTCCCGTCCTATCCTATCCAGCAGCAGAACTACGGCTGTCTGCTGGTGGGACGCACAAGCCCGTTTGGCAGAGATGGATTCAGGCTTCCCTTGCACCTCATGTATCACAGCGCCAGGAACTAGGAGCATTCCTTTTGTTCTTCATAGAAGCAAGAAATGAAATTTGTGCCCATTCCGAATCACAGGAGCAGAATGCATCTCAGCTAAGCGTTTTGTTAAATATACGTAGGCAAGGTAACACACCCCTGAGGAGAGCCTAGCTCTGCCACTCTCACCTGCTTTTTGGCAGACGTTGCAACAGGGAGCACATCTGGAACCACTGCACCCACAGCTGCAGCTTCTGTGGTGGTCACCATCGCCCACACCCACCACGGTCTGGACTGAAGGAACCATTTCATGGTTGCTCGAGAGAAGCCTTCAGGTTAGTTTTTCCTGGAAGGCCATTGCTTCTTATCTGGTTTGATTCAACCTGATTCCTCCCCCTTGCATTTTCTTTAATTCAGGCACTGAACTGTTATACACAATTGTTTACTCTCCTTTCCTGGCATATGAACATCGGATGTTGGACAACTGTTTGCCATAACGCATAGCTAGTAACAAAAGTCTGTTTTTCTTCTTATAAAGGTATCATCTCACACAGAAACAGTCTTGTATGTGCTCTG
Source organism: Pterocles gutturalis (assembly GCF_000699245.1). Taxonomy (NCBI): domain Eukaryota; kingdom Metazoa; phylum Chordata; class Aves; order Pterocliformes; family Pteroclidae; genus Pterocles; species Pterocles gutturalis. The sequence continues at coordinate 37,131 of NW_010138532.1, forward strand.
CCAGAGATTTAAAGACATTAAGTGGTTAGTGATCCACTTTGATCCTGCCAACTAGGTGTGGACAGGATCGACAGACTTGCTTGGTGACCCTGCTCCCTTTCTGAGGCAGTTGTTGAGGCAGGAAGAAGTTCCCAGTTCCCAGGGGCTCCCTGGCACCATTTCAAGAATCATGTGTAAGGGAGAGTGTCGGCCAGCCCTCCCTGCTTCCATCCACAGCTGCTGGTGCAGCCAGCGACTGCAGACCCACCTCTGGTTCTGCAGCTGGAGGAACAGCGACAGTCACGCTGTTGTCACTCTGCTGTTCAGAACAAAATGCTACGCTTGGCAAGAACTATGAAAAAGTCTTCCTGAAACTTAGAGGGGCAGGATATGCATATGTTGTTCATGTGTGTGAAAAGGATCACCTACATCTGGGGCATTTCCTTTCATCACACCAAGTAAAACAAATGCAGCCAGCAAACAATGCAGACGCATGGGCTCGCTGACAGCGAAACCTCACATTTTATAATGATTGTGGTGCAAATTAATTCAGTTGGCTGTATCACACACCATTTATCCTGGAGAAGGCCTGCTCCAAAATGAGTCTGGGTCTGGTAAGTCTGTCAGTGACGGCTCTGTTTCCCAGTATACATTTACACTCGCATCAAACTTGGTGAGTGGGTTTGCTGTCGAACTCGCAAAGCACAAACCCGACAGTTTGGTTTGAAGCTCCCTTCCCCACGCTAGGGTCAGACAAGAACACTGAATAGATGCATTTGCTATAGGTTAGAGCAATCTTGACAGTAGTGAATGAATGATTGCTCCTAAAAAGTACATCTTGTTCTGACATTATCGCTTCATTGCGTTCTAAAAGTGGCTAAACCAGAGACATCCTTCCCCATCCTTCCCCACCCCGCTGCCATTCAGCATCTCTTCTGGTTCAACAGTCTGTATTTCAGACTGATTTGAAGGGGTTATAGATTTACACCGGTGGGACATGATGCATAGTGGTAACATTTAAAGCATAACAACTGTACATTTTTCCAGAGAAGTGCTTCGCTTATTGATGAAAGAAAAAGTATTTTACCCTCTTGTGTGTCTAGCTAGTCAATATCCCTATTGAAATGAATAAAATTCCCATAATCTGTTCCACTGGAGCCTATTTCTGTTATAACTGAAAGCAGGAAATGTTCCTGCAGGCTTCCATGGGAGCCACATTTGCCTCGTGAAGAACAACTGGTTAAACATTGTGTAATTTACTAACTCTGGACTCAAACAAACCTCACAGAGACACGCTCACCAAGAAAGCCACACTGTTTGCAGTTATGGACAGCCTGGCTAGATCAGCAGCAAAAGCAAGAATAAAATGCTGTAAAACAGAGATATGAAAAATGATGAATTGACTTTATATGACTATCTGTGCTTAAAATTAGGGCAGACACTTGAGAACGTTGCTGAATCAGGCCTCGATTATCGGTACCAGTAATGAATGCAGACATTTTGGAAGGTATGTTTCATTGCTGCCATCATATTTTATTTTTGGAGATGTTAAAGACAGATATCAAGACAACATAAAACAAGTAATTAAATCCCTGTTTTGTGTAATGCAGAGCAAATATTTGCTTCGAGTTTTATGGGCATCTTGCAAATCAAAATCATAAAGGCAGATGAGCTTTTGTTTAAAAAATGCACTCTGATGGCTCAGCAGAAAAGAATGTGGGGTTTTTCTTTCCCCCTTCTACAACGAAATGAACCCTGACATGAAATACAAATACATTTCATTAGGTGACACTAAAGATTGGAAACTAATTAAAATTAAAGAGAATGTGTTAAGGAACATAGGGGTTGTCAGGTGCCTTCAATAGCAGCAAACATCCTCTCATGTCTCAAGTTTGTGTGAAAGTCAAGAACGCAGACTTAGTTCAGATAAGATATTTGATTTGTGTTTGCTCAGGAAAGTGCTGTGATAGCATAGCTAAAAGGAATTTGTACTTAATTTGAGTAAAACTTGGACTAGATAACAGCCAAGAGAATACCAGTGCTGGAAGGGAACCAGCATTAGACAATGGAAACAAGTTGGTGAACAAGTTACTAGGAAATATTTGCTGAAGCACATTTTTTTTAGCATGAACCTTGCAGCAAGTGAAATTCAAAAATGCCAAAACCGCCTGTTTTGGACACAGTAAAAAAAAAAAACAAAAAAAACCTGTTTCCAAAGAGTACAATTCCGTAATTTTCTTTTTTCTTTATTTCTCTTATTTTTATTAACACTTTCTTACCCCTCTGGAAGCTACCTTAATTTTGACCCAGTCAGAAGTCAAGAGAATACAAAATAGTTGTTACAGTTTTCAATAGTATTTTCATGTTTAGCAGAGGGAGGAAGGAGTAAGAAATTTTTGGCATGCTGACAGGCCAGTGTTTGCAGGTTTCATAATGTTATCCTCCTCTCTAGGCTGAGCTCTGTCTGTATTGTAACTCTCACAGACAGGCCTTTCTTGCAGAAAAAGGGAGGGCAGCCTGTGATGGAGGTGCGTGGTTTTCCAGGCATGTGGCAATCCAGACAGAGAACTGGGCCCATAGAGGATTCAGGAAACATAAATCAAGAGCTTACAATTCCCCATCAGGCAAAAAAAAAGGATTTAAATATTTCCATCTTTCAGAGAAAATATTTCATTTAGATTGATCAGTTCCTATACTCCATAGTTAAAATTTTATAAAATAAGGGACTCATCGAAAAAATTCTTTGAGGTTGTTTTAGGTCCCTTCCAACTGAAATATTGTATTCCATTCTAAAGATGCCACAAGCATCAGTCTTCCTTTTCTCAGGTAAGTTAACCCTGTGGTGGGGTACTTCCATCAGATGACCCCTTGGTCTCTGCCTCTTAGTTCGGCACTATAGAGGACAAAGAGAAAAGGTGAGTTCTGTGAGAAGAGTTTTTATCAGAGCAGCTAATGCAGTTAAAAAAGGAGCAAACAAAACCAGTTGAGCTCTGGTGTGCACAAGCCCTTCCAACAGCAGAAACAGGAGATGCAAGTCAGTAACACAAATCCTCCACTGCCTAATCTGAAAGAAGAGACAGATGATTGCTGCTTTTTGCTAACTGGAAAAGCTCAGCCTCACCCATATCTACAGCAACTAACAGCAAACACAGTAATATATTTTCTGCCATTCCATTATCAGGCAGGGTTTAAATGATGAACTAGCTTAAGTAATGCACAGAGCAGAGTGTGTATTTACGGTTTAGGCACCATCCTTTACCTTGCTGCATGAACTGCATTGACATCACTGTATCAAACACCTACTCGGCTGCAGATTTCCTCTAATATAACACACCACCATCAAGTAACAAATCTGGCCCATTAAGCATTCCTCTACTAGCACATGAAATACTCTGCTGTCCCCACACAGTGCGTGGGTAAGACTCTCTGCCCTAATGTCTTCTAGCATATGGTCAATGGACAGAATTTGGGAGAGTTCCAAAGAAATTTGTACTTCCCTGGCTTTTGTCACTTGTAACACTGTAGTACTATGCCCTGGGGGTAAATAATTAGCCCCATTTTCCTAATGAGGAAATTAATCCAAGGTCACATGGTAAGTCAGTAGCACTGGAAGGAATGAAATTCGGGTCATGGGCAGGAATTACCTACTAGTTTCTCTGCAGCTTAATTGCATTCCAGAAACTACATTTGTTTGGTACCATAATACACCATCACCTGTTGTAACAAGACAGTACAAGAACAGCAACCAAAGAAGCAGAAATATTGCAAAGAAATGTGGTAAGCAACAATAACTAATAGGAACTGTAATAAGCTGGGGTGAGGCAGTAGGTAAGAATATTTCTGGAAAAGAGTATTATGGGAAAATACTGCTGATCAAAGCCTGGAGGCTCTAATCAAGCACTCTAAAGAAAGTGCTCTTTTGTATGTAGAATCATCCTAGAGCAGTCACATCAAATCCAGTTTAGTCCCACACTATAAGGTTATAGATAGTCTTTCAAAACTCTTTCTAAACTAGTCTAAATAGACTAGTTACAGATGTGAAGTTACCTGAGGGGTAGTCTCGACGTGAGACAAGAACTGATGTTGTGTAAAACCAGCCATTCCTTTTTCTTAGTTGTACTTTTATTTCTCCCACTTGCCATTGATACTAAAACTTGGCAAGGTAAAAGGTGATGGGGATTCATCTTTCTCTGATCTTTTTCTTTGTGTTTCTGTTTCCCTTATCACTAGTCTAACTAGACTAGTTACAAATCTGAAGTTACCTGGGGGGTAAAGTAGTCTCGAGATGAGACAATAACTGATGTTGTGTAAAACCAGCCATTCCTTTTTCTTAGTTGTACTTTTATTTCTCCCACTTGCCATTGATACTAAAACTTGGCAAGGTAAAAGGTGATGGGGATTCATCTTTCTCTGATCTTTTTCTTTGTGTTTCTGTTTCCCTTATCAAAATTGTTTCAATAAGAGATTAACTTCTAAAACTTTTCTGAAATATAAGATCATCGAATGCATCATTTATTTAAATGAAATGGCCCCACCTTCCCTCTATGCACATAATGGGTTTAGGCTTCTGTATCAAGGAAGAGAAATCAGACAGAACAGAATAATTCACGGTAAAGCACCCCAGTTCAGTCATATAGTCCAACCAGCCACACAACGCAGGGTCCATTTTGAGGTCGGTCAGTGTTGCTCAAGGTTTTATCCAGTCTGGTCTTGCACACCCATTTTTCCCTGTGGGATTATTAAAGCATTTCTCTATCAAGTGTTTGCTTAACAAGATTATATTTCCCCATTAGACCCATATTAAATGTTTCCTAGTAGCTCTTTTTCCTCTGCATCTACAATAAATAATAGGAAAAACTTCCTATCCTAGTTAATTGCATGGGGCCAAACTCTGAGATACACACATACATATCTCATTGATTTCATTTCCGTAAAAGCCCCAACCAGATTTCCTTTTCACACAGGAGCTGTTAGCAACATGAAAGCTCCAAAAGCGAGCAGCTTTTCCTCTCTCATTCTCATGTTGCATTAAACAGCAGAGGAAATCGAAATCGAAAATCAGCAGGAATTAGTATTTTAGTGTACAACTGTCCTATCCGCACGTTTCTCAACTGATTGTGTTCAACGTGTTCTGTGCATACGATCAAGTTTAATGGCAATCTGAAGACTAAGCATGTCTAATTAGGTGTCCTATTACAGAAGAACCAAGGAAATTATAAAAACTTACAGAAGCTATATACTAAAGCACAGAAGTATTGTGGTCAAGTAAGCCATCTGTCTGAGCCTTGAATGACGTGGAGAATAGTTCTACATAGCGACCCTTCTTCCTGTCCCCTCCCTTCCAATACACACCAAAAATACAAGCAATAGTCCCTCTTCCATGCAATTCTGATTATTCCTTTTCCTCCACCTGCAACTTCAACACACTGGCTAATCTTCCTTTAAGATGTTTCCATACAGAGTGTCAAGCACTGCAGTGTAGAAGACAGCATTAATATTCAAGGCAGTATAGACAAATAAGGGACATTCTTTTCCAGCGAGATTAAGACATCAGAAGGAGACACAGCACAATGAGAAATCAGAGAAAAAATAACTCAACTTGCTACTATACTGATCAGATATATGTGTGTCATCAAGCCTAGTTTGTTTAATACTCACTTCAATATTTTTCAGTAACTCAGGCATCATTAATCTAGTATAAATTTAGGTCAGTTTCCGACACAGCTCAGATGATGACACAGCTGTTTGTATGAAGGGAGAACACCCACCGAGCTACCCCCTTTAAAAAGCGTACACATTTTAAGTGCATTAGATTTGCTGATATTTATATTGACATTCCCCACCCTGCTTCTGTGAATTTACTCCTGGATTTATAATAAATTTTATTCTTCATCTTAGATATTTTAGTAATGAGCACTGTGGAAAACAGAATTTGGATATCCATACACAAAAAAATATGCAAAAGCATGGTATAATTTAAGAGTAAATGCAAGCATCCTGGGGAACTTCTGACAGTGTTCATGAACAGACAATTGACCCTTTCTTTTGCAGCTGTTTATGGACCCAACAATATAACATCCACAGTAGCTTCAGATACTGAAAACAAGTCCTGAAAAGTTCTTTATCCTCCCAGATCAAGGCATATGCAGTATCAGAGGTACTCTGACCAGATTAAACACATTTTGCTGCTTTCACAGAATCTAGTTACCTACTAAAATATGATTTAGTAGTCTGAGCTAGAAATTTGTCTGCGAGTCACAATTATTTTCTGGAGATACTATTTTTATATCCTAATAGGGAAATACCCCTCCCCAGCCCAAAAAAGAACCCAGCAACCCACATTTTTTGTGTCTAGCTACAAGTAGGCCATGCTTCTAAGCTTTCCACCACGGGCCGGCTCCAGTGCCAGGAATGATTTTTCAGGCTGCAGGTACAGCTACATTTAGCTCATGACCCCACAGTACTCAGAGTCTTAGTTTATTAATACACCTATTCTTCTCCTTCCCGCTGGCCTTATTGATTTCCCTTTACTGTGAAATACTGAGGTTATTTTCAAACCTGTCTGACACCAAAAGGTTTGTCTGTTCCCACTTGCACCTTGCCATGAAAGACTTGCAAGTATGAGATATGAATTAGAAAAAACAAACCAAAAAGATGTATTGGACTAAAAAACAAATAGAATAGCAAAGTTCTCATTATACAACATTTTTTCTAAAGAAAAATTTCGGAGTAGGATGCACGCTAAGTTTATTTTCTAGCTCTTCCTCTCACTTGCTTGTGACATTGTGCTGTAAAAGAAATTTAGCATCACTGCAATCATTTCTGCATACAAGGAGCTTTTTTTTTTTTCCTTGCGGACTGATGGCACATGCTTGCAACTGCGTGGAATAGAGTGGACAAGAAGATGTATTGAATGGGCCTTGCCATCTAAAGTAGACAGAAACAGGATAGTCCTTATTTACTTCTGAAAAAAGACTGGCATGTACAGAAGTTCTGCAGGCCCAGCTCAGGCGTTACAGAGCAGAGGGATATGTAAGCAGCTGAGTTGTGATGCAGGTTTTCCAGTACCAATCTTTCATTGCTTCAGCCTCCTGTCGTACTAAAGGCGCACACCAAGCAACAGACTGGACTTTTTCATGTTTTTACTGGTTTAATATAAAAGTGCACACCAAGCAACAAGCAACAGACTGGACTTTTTTCATGTTTTTACTGGTTTAATATAAACAAATTTGAAGGAAAGACTCTTCCCCAAAGGAGATGTTTGAACATGGAGCTGAGGTTGCTTGGGAAATAAAGACAAGTGCTTATGTGCCAGTGATTGGGATAGAACAAGTGGAAGAGACACTTATGGATGAGAACGGTGTTTTTGCTGTAGTTATCAAACAAAAAAATGCTAAGTTGTCTCCTCCTAAGTAAAATAGCGCACAGAGCTGCAATCACAGTTGTCCGTCAGTATTGCACTTACCGCTAGTAGTAAGTTCACTGTTTTGCAATGTCCTGCACCTCCCAATGTGCACTTCCACAGAGAACGGCTTCTCTTACATCCCACCTGCCACTACAAAAGTACCAGCTGAGCTCTCTCGCCAGGTTCACCAGGAGGTTGTTCAAGCACATTTGGTCAGCATTTATCACTCCTAATTCATTCTTGTCCTCTTCCCTGCATTACATGGACACTTGCAGGATTTATGGAGTCTTGGACTGGAAGGTGAGCAGATGGTACTGCTTTTCCAATGTTTTTCCATACGGGCCTTCTTTTTTTTTAGTATCACAGAAGAAATCATTCTTTAAGAGGTCTCTGAAAGATGGTGTTACTTCCAGAACCTTTTGGTTTTCTGTGTCAGGAAAACACAGCCATTCAGAGCTCAGTCCCAGAGAGAAATTCAGGGCAATGCGAGGCCAAGTTCAGGTGAAGTGTGAACAATACATGTCTCAAGATGGAAAGATGCCAATAGCAGGCTAGTGGGTGTCAGCAGCAGGGAGCCAGGCCATGCCTGGAGTGCAAGCATGACCTCAGCGGCCAGCAGATGTGGCAGCAGCTTGTTAACACTCATCGGGTTGTGTCTGCAAGAGGCTACCTCCCAGGACCTCAACCAGCAAAGAACAGCAACTGGAAAGGTGAAAAAAATGCTGCTGATGTCAAGTGAGATTGCTCATGTGCAGACATTTATACAAGTGTCTAAGCACTTGCCTGGGTTCTGACCTGGGACCACCTTAAAGCTTTCCTACATACTGAGTAAAATATATATAGATAGAGGCACGCACTTGACTGTGAATGAGGAGACGGCTACAGCGCAGAAGATCAGTGAACTATCCACTGAATGTTCATGCTTGTGGGGTAGGAAACATTGGATACTTTAAATGGAAACGTAGAAATCAAGGTGCCAAAATTCAGCAATTCAGCAGATTTTAGTTAGTCTAATACTAAGTTTGTTACTAGCTGCTCCCACAACCAGAATAGCTTGATGGAAAATGTGGTTTCTGGAAAGAGAAGGGATGAGAGGCAAACCACAGGAATAAAACCAGGCACCAGATGCTTGCACCTGGAGGTTCAGCTCATGGTCACCCTGGCCAACTGCAAAACTGTTTCCGAACAGAATTAAATCCTAATCAGTCCAAAATAAATACAAGAGACATACCCAACCCAAAACTTTCTGGGCTTCTACTTAGAATCCATTAAATTCCAAGCTTCCCTGAAGGGTTAAACACTATCAAATATAATCAGATTTAACTGCTGTCCTTGTGCCAGTGCTAGAGAGGGCTTTCAAAATCCCTCTTTCTCAGGCTCTTAGGACCAATGTGCAGTTGGAAATCTCCTATCAAAGTTGCAGAAACTCATCATTCTTGAAACAACAAGCATATTCCAGGGGACTTTTTCTTGGTAATATAGATCACTCCTGCAGGAGGCCTCTAAGCTGAAATGCCATTGCTAGTTTTATTGCCTGTTTTAAGCTTGAATTTCACAGAACTCTCTCTGTCCTGGTTGTATCCCACCTGCTGGTATATTTTTGTTCCTAATCATGGGGAGACTTGCAGCACATTAACCTTCCAGAGGAAAAGTATTTCATCTTTCAGTACTGCATCAGCAATAAGACTTGTGACTTACATAATTCCTCTATCAAAAAGAGCTAAAAGCAGTGGTATGGATTTTAAAAGGTGCAATAATTGCAGCAGAGCCACTATTGTTTCCATCACAAGACATTTGTAGTAATAAATGTCACTTGAATGGGGAATGCTAATTGATTAATTGTGATTAAATAAAGTTGTTCCACTCCCTGGAATGCTCACGCTATTGCACAGATTTCTCATCCACCTGCATTAAAACTGTCCTCAGAAACCTATTCACAGCTCACAGCACGCTGCAGTCCCAACCGACAGTGGGATTTAGCTGCAGACATCAGGATAACAGCTCTGATCTGTTCTCTGAGACACGGTGATCCTGCAGCAGAATCCTCCCTCCCCACGGCTGCGTGCACAGAGCCCCTTGCACAGCACGAGGTCTGTGGGAGATGGATGCCGGCTCGGTGCGGCTGCCCCAGCAATGACTTCATCCAGAGCCCCGCCGGAGCAAGTGAAGGTTACTGCAGCAGGCTTCAAAGCCCATTAAACTGCTGAGGTGATTCAGCATTTTTATTAAATATAGCATTTATTTTACTTTTTTTTTTTTCCTTCCTTTCCAAAGTTACCAGGGTTTTGTTGGTTTTTTTTTCCTCCCTTTTGTTTTTTCTTTTCATTTTTATGTCTGCAGTTCTTTACTGTGGTTGAAGACGGAGATTGGCAGGTTGGACCCCTGGGTTCTCCCCGCTGTGCCTCTGTCTGGCTGGCTATTTATAGCCTTTCTCTCAGTACATTGCAGAAGTGTTGAGAGTTTTGCAACTATGTTTTGGGGACAGAATCCTGAACTCTTTACTGCCAGACAAAACTAAAGTGAGTTAGTGAGATTTTTGCCTCATCAGGAGTATATATGAAAAGAAATAAAGCCTAAAATTTTTTTTTAAGTTTAAGGCATCTTTGCTTCATCCTAGTAAGTTGTAAATTTTCAGAGGAAAACAGTTGCCATTTTCCTTCTCTGTAAGAATAGTCACTAACTTCATGTCTACCAGTTCAGGGGACATAATCCACAGGGTTTGCAGCTACGGATGGCAACTACATAGCACATTCCATACTGCTAAATGAGGCTTACAATATAGCAGAAGCTGAGGAGACCCTGTAATTGCCTATAATCTATTATAGAGTTATAATAGAGATATAATACTCTAATATCCACACCTCCTATTATAAATGCTATATCCATAATCAGTTTATTTTTCTTAGCTCCACTTTGATATTATTCAAATCCAAAGAAATCTGAAGTTTTAAATAACAGGGAGGACAAGATGTGCTTTCTGAGAAAGGGAATTGGTACTCTTGCTTGAACAGATGTTAAGAATGTTTCTGAGTGTGCTAGACTCATTTACGAGTCTTTTTCACACATTTGAATCTTGGGGACATCAGCAGTTTGTTCAATATTTTCAGCCTTCTTCCTAAATGCCACACTGGGAAAATGAGAGGAGGAAAAAAATGTAAAGAGAAAAAGAAAAAAATGGAAAAAAAAAAACCACACACAGAGCTAATCTGCCATCAGTGTGACAGTGTAAGCAAGAATGATGGCAAAATACTCAAGGCAAGGAAGGCACAGCCAGACAGTTGGTAAGAGAGAACCAGGCTGGAAAAATAGTGCAAGACAATTTTAACATACAGCCAAAGCTAGTCACCTTCTGGACTGTAATCCTGGGGTGAGTTTGCAAACATAAGGTTCTCTCTTCTGAGAGAGAGCTGCACTGACACTGGCTCAGCATTACCGAGACTGTCTCTGTGGTCTCTGCAGACATGACGTAAAAAGCAGTCTCAGCAAGCAGCACATCAGAGCTCTGATTTTCCTCTCTCCTAGCATATTCTAGTCATCATTAGAGATGCGCTAAGGCTTCCTGGACTGGAGATACAGCAGGAACAGAAAGCAGCCTTTTATACTAAGTTCATACAGTGCACAGAAGTACGAGGCTTGGCTGAGTTTGGTACACTGGGGGATACAAAAAAATTAATGACAGTGCACAGGTTTTGAAACAAAAGGACAAGCAGTCCTGGCAGATGATGAAACTCAGCCACTTTAGTCTCTCCAAAGCACACCGATAGGCACATCTCTTGGAATGGGCCAGCTAAGCAATAACAAGGTTTTCCTCTTGTTAAAAATACCAAGAGGGGAGAAGAGATGTCTCTATGGAGTCTATGGTTTTGCAAGACTTAGTTTCTTTCCTGTTCTGCTTTTCTTCTGTCTTTATTGATGCAAGTAGTTAGACTTGTAAAAGGTTTGATATTAGCAGTTATTATGGAATTCCTCATCAGATTACTATAGATCCCAAAAGACCAGCTGCACTTTGTTATTGCTGTTTGTATTTTTGACTGAGCAGACTACAAGCCATCAGCACCATGAGTCTCTTTATGCTTGCTTTGAAGGGTACTGTGGTGCAGCAGAAAAGATTTCTCTGGGAATCAGAAAACCTTATTAGTATTCCTAGGCATCTATTGACCTACCATACAGTTTTGAAAAGTCCCTTCCCTCATCCGTGCTTTGTTTTCCTTTTCATTTTTTGTGTGTCTTGTGACTACAGATGTCTGGGGCGAGTATTTCTCCACCCATGTTCCTCCAGAAATTACAGTTCAACTTTCCTTCTGTACTGAGTTAATAAACAACAATTTTCATCAAGCATCTTTCTTTCCTCTCATACATTCTGTTATGAAGTCTTCTAGTTTCTACTTGAAGACTAATAAAAGTTTCCTGCCATTGCTGATTTCAGAAGGTTGAAGCTGGTGCACACAAAGAGACACTATCAGACAATTTACCTCCTACATTGACAAAACGTAACACCAGTTTTATTTGTGTGTGATTTCCTGTTTTCAGCTGGAAGCATTTCACCAAATTTAAAACACACACACACACCAAAAAACTTCAACAAATATTTTTGTTTGGGTAGGAAGTTTCTTGTCCCTGGTGATTTTCCATCATCCTTAGAAGGCCAGCCCCGGAGTGGTGTACTATCAGTGACAAGGCAGACACAGTGGTTGTGGATAATGGGGCCAATTTTGCTCTCAGGCAACCCCAGTGACTTCATTGTCTGATGATAGGGTATAAGCTGGTAGAATGACTCATCAAGAAAAAAAAAAGAAATAGGAAAAAAGCAAAGGCAGCCAAGGAAAGACACAAGGCTGCCTCCTAAGGATAATTTTAACTGCAAGACAGCAAGAGAGCTCCTAAATGCAGCAAGGAGCCAGAAATCTCTGCAGAGTGGGGTTCAGCAAAGAGCTATGACTATGATCCAGAGTGTGGAGCCTAAGGGGTTTTTGGTTGGATTTTTTATTTTTGTGTCTTTTTTTTTTTCTCTTTTCTTTCAATAAAGACAGTCTCTTCTTTCTTGCTCCCAAATAGCCAGTTTCTCCTCTTTCCTCTGAGCACCCAGGCCAAGAAAGTTAGCCCCCTTCTTGTGTATGCTAACTTGGAGCAATAGCAACTCTATTTAATCCCTGCGTTTGTTAGATACAAGCTTTTAAAAATGTTGCTTCAACATATAGTGAGTCTACTTCATTCTCAGAAACACCGAAGGCTCCAGACAAGGTCAGGATCCCTCATGCAATGCACCATGCAATCCCCTGCTGAGAAAGATCCCAGTTCAAGGATTTAAATAGATTCATCAATCAAATGGAAAGGAATAAAATGTCTGACAGCCAAATTAGATGAGCAAGACATTTAAATTCCCAGTGCTCCAAGTCTCCTGCCCAGCGCTCTTGGTTCCAGCTCCTCTCCTTACGCAGCGGTACACGGCAACCTGGTGGGAGAAGCAGCCCTGTATATGCTATTACCCCTGTCTCTGAAAACACTTTAAAATGTCTTTAACCAGAGCTATCTGGAAGTCATCTGGTCACTAAAATCAGCAGAAAACTTAGGGAGAAAAGCTGCAATATTTGTCCCTGTGACTGGGAAAAATTTTGCAAGTCTGCTGGTTTCTCAGCTCATCCCACTGCATTTACTCAAGTCAAAGATTTGAAGAAACACGAGTAAAGGACTGGAAAATTACACTGAAAAAAAACCAGACCAATTAAGTGACAGGAGAGCCAACATCACAAGAAACAAGCAAAAAAAAAAAAAAGAAAAAAGGCCAAAAAAAAGAGTTGTATTTCAACTGGTACTAATTATTTTTTCAGTTTCTGAAAAATGTTCTCAAGCTAAAAATTTGTCATGTCACCTCAAGCCCACTTAAAATGTTTACAGCACCTTTATAAAATCCTCAATATAAAGGATTTTAATGGGATTAGAAGTCAGAACATAGACAACACTGTTTAGAGATCAACAACAGAACACAGTCTCAAAGTATTTGAGGAGTCATGCTCTAATGTACTAGATGCTTGAGAACATACTGCTGGTATTCTGGAGTTATTTAGATAACGTTCTGATTGGGGCTTGAAGTCAGTAATAACAAGCCATATGTTCACTTTCTCTGAAAAAATATTATTAATTCTATCAATAGTCACCCTCAGAATACTATATACAAAAAGCATATAACCTGTTCCTATGGAATTTGAGTAAATTCTGGTTTACTTTAAAAGTCAGGTAATACTATAAGGTCTCTTCAGGATATTTCTATCTATCAGGTACATCTCATTGGGTACAGACTTTATTCCTTTTATTAATTTTATGCACCAGTAATAGATACACAAATCTGCCTTGGTTTAACTGGAGTTTTGCTTCTACAGAATCCTTCTTACAAAGGAGAAAAAAATAATATATTAAATCCTCCCCTCCTGCCAACCCCAAACCTTATCAATTGGTTTTAAATGGTGTATCTCAATTAATGAAGCTGAGAGTCCAGCTGATCATTACCTTGGTTTTTGAATGCAGACAAGAATCATCCCAAAGGAAGAGGATCTATCACAACATCTGAGAACCCAGAATCCATAATACTGCCATCTTAAACTTCAAGGTTCTATACAGTCCTTGTGGACATAAAATCATGACAGCGCATGCAGAAGATTTTTCTACATCTCCTTCCAAAAAATCAACTTATGTTGAGAGACGACCTAGTTAAGTGGTTTGATATACTTTATCTCATCCTCAAACCAGAAGTCCACTACAGTTAACTAGATTCAATTTGAAGCTCAGTTCCTTCATTTAGAAAAAAAACACAAATAAAAATGCATCACTTTGTGATAATCTCTCTCTAATCATCAAGGACATTTACTGTTTGAAAAATCTTACAAACCCAAATTAATGATCCATGTCGGACAGAAACCCAAAGTTCTCAGTGCTGTATAAGAAAATGCTTAACAAATAATAATAGTTATTACTAAGTCTTATGCACCACTGCACTTTCTAATACTGCCTTGAAGTGAAAAGGACAAGAGGATGTGATAAGAAAAGCTGTTCCCAGGCTACTGCATTGTCTAATGGAATCCCCCAAATCCAGAAATAGACAAAACCTTGTTTTGGGGATGTTTCCTATTTGTTCCTCTCTAAAGGAATCTAAAATTAGTTTCAGATAAGTGACCTCTCCAACATAAATCTGGTTCACACAGTATACTGTGTGGGAAGTAGGATTGCACTGATATCCACATTTCAGATACCCCTTCCTTCCAAATCTTCAAGGACAAGGACAGTGAGACAACATGGGGGAACTACAGCTCTGTTCATTAGCTATTCCCTGATTACATTATAACCCTCACATTATCTGAGCACACATGAGTTGATTTTGCTAAGATGGTACCTAATTATTGTATGTTACAGTATAGCCAACATTACAGCAGCTTGTAACAGTCAGAACTCATGATGGAAAATGGGGATGAAAAATGAGAGAGAATTTGTAGACCCAACTTGCTTTCCAAGCTGGTGGCTACTGGAAGTGGTCAATTCCTCAACAGGAGAGAGAGGGGAAGAAAAGAGAGACCAGAGCCTTCTGGATGAAGACTTAAAAGAATTGAGGAGGGAGTAGCTCCTTCCTCCTTTCCAGATGGAAAACAACTGCTCTAAGTAACACAGCTACATTTCAAATGAAGGAATTGGGACAAAGATTTCCATTAAGAGCCACTGTGCCTGGAACAGTGATCTGCTAGTCAGCTGTTTAAAGATTTTCTGTTTGCAAACATTAAAAAATACACCCTTCTTTAAATCCAGTTTGAATATCTGCACAAGTTCAGGCTTTACAAGGACTTCTTTCACACCCTCATTTGTAGTAGAAACAGAATTGCAGAAGTGTCCTTTAATTAGAATTAATATCATAAAAACTAAAGATGCAATGCAGTAAAATATACACAGCAAGGAGGCAGCATTTTACCCCCAATAAAACACAGAAAAGGGGGGCAGGAAATAGTCACACTTAACCCCACTTTGTTGGTGAAAAAAATAATCAAGTCACAGATTAAGTGATCTGGTCAGACTGGGCTTGAAACCAGTGACTTCCTTAGTCCTCCCTTAACAGCTGAGGCAGGTGATTGTCTTCAACTCATAACTTTTTCCCCACCATGCCCATCTAATTAGGGCTGCCTCTCTCTAGCAAAGGGAAAAATCTATTTTGAAAATTAATTTGAAATTTTATCCCAGACATCCCTTAATAAGAAGAGCATCATACAGTGTTACTGTAAAAATTATCACAGCAGTCAGATACCAACACACAAGACTTCACTATTTACAGGACAGCAAAGAAATTTCACCCTGCCTGTGTGGGAAAATTAAAATCATCTCAAAGTATTCAGGATGCATCAAAACCAAATGCATCTGTCCTATGAGCGCAGACATTTGGTTATTGAGCTGTCTGGTACCTTTCAATAGAAAG
This sequence comes from Pterocles gutturalis, assembly GCF_000699245.1. NCBI lineage: Eukaryota > Metazoa > Chordata > Aves > Pterocliformes > Pteroclidae > Pterocles > Pterocles gutturalis. The sequence goes on from NW_010138532.1 coordinate 52,964, forward strand.
CAGATTGTGGGTCTATTGTAAAATCTGTATCGGCTGCATGTAAAACTAATCACAGACATTCAATGATTTAGTTTCTAACAGTGAACATCTTCTCTGGTTCCGAGTAATACGATGTATGTTGTTTTGTGGATCCTGCAGTCAGCGATTGAACACTGCTTACGCACAGACGTAGCTGGACAGGCAGCAGAGGGACAAGAGCCGGGTGCAACCTCACAGCAATAGCTGTGGATCAGAGTGACACTGTGGCAGTCACAGCGATGGTGCAGGACACATCATGCTGCAGAATGACAACGACAATAACAAGTGGTGAGTGCAAGTGGTGGGGATGGAAATCCGAACAGCCATGTATTTGGCAGCTCACAGCAGCAGGGTGCAGATTAGCTTCAAGGTCAAATAAACATCATAAAACATTGCTTAAGCTGTCAATTAAAGAACAAACAGGCTCATCATAATTACACAAGATAATTGTTATCTGCTGAGTGTTAATTAGGTACATTTTATCAGAGCTGCTGTCACTGAATGGAGAGTAAAACTGGGCAAAGATATATTTTTTTAATTGTAATGATTTTGTAAGTAGTTTTGTTCTTCCTTCAGATGAGACCAACATCTTATTTTCCCTGGGTGTGTTTTCTAAACTAAACTCCATTTAAGAAGTTTTAAATTTTCAAAATAGAATTATCCTAGTGTGTAACTAAGCCTACCAAAGAAAAGCATGTGTAAAGAAAGATCTAAAAATAAAAACTGTAAGAGATATTTTCACTTTAAAATGGAAATAAAACCAATAACTTTTCCCTATACAGTTTCAAAAAATAAAGTGTTCCATTTTATTAATTTTAAATTAAATGGAAATTTCAACCCACTCTAACTGATAAATAAGAACTAAAATGCTTGAAAGATTAGCATGTAGGTCTTGAGTAATGCAGTGGTAGGTCTGGCCTGTTACCTAAGGCAAACACTTTCCTGACGGGTTTCTCACTACATGAGACAGGCTTTGGATAAGGTCCTGAATGCGAGTGAGAGCGACAGGATGGTCCAAGAGCCATGTAGCACAAAGGCTGCAGCCTCCCAGTGTCCACTTCTCACCCTGAGAACAAAGATGTGAAACTATCTGAGAGGCACACAAGGATAGAGTAAATTCTGGAAAACACGCTGTAGTTCTGTTCAAAGTCTGATCGATAAAGTATCATGACAAAGTAAGAAGAAAGGGAGGAAGAGAGGAAGACAGTTACAGTCACACACACGCCTCCCCCCATTACCCTGCCATTACAGCAAGCCTCTCTCCATACGCAATTCCTTTCTATCCTCAGAGTTCACTGTTTATCTGTCCAGGTAACAGTTGCCTTAATGTATCACCTTCTGGCAAGAAAAGACAAATGTCCAATATTTATTCAATCAATAGAAATATCTAAACTTCCATCCTTCGGGGCAGGGACCTTTTGTTCTCTGTTTGTACATCACCAAACACATAACAGGAACTTCCTGACACTACAGCGTTGAACAGCAGCAATAAAAAGGAGGGTTTGTAGGCCAGCAGTAATATGAAACAGCCAGCTTCATGTAAATCCAGGATTTATTCATTATGAAGATAATGAACATTCATTTAATAAGATACAGAGCTGGATATAATTTGTATTGGTTTGAGCACAGAAAGAAAATACCAGAATTTTTTTTAGGAGAACAGTGGCACAAAGGTTTACCACACACAGCCTAAAATAGTGTGAGAAAGGAACTGACTTCAGCTTGAATAATAGTCATTAAATCAAAACACTGGAAAATGCATTCCTTGTAAGAACACAGCCACTGGAGCTTTGCCCAGTCCTGAACAAAGAGTAGCAGTTCACAGCTGTAGGGGACATACTGTGGGCATACACTAATCTAAGGTTTAAAATATACTTGTGGTCTGCAGCAAACTTGGGGATTCCAGTGACTGTTGTGAAAAGACATTTCAGGTTGCTTTTGTTCCTGTATTTGAGAAAAGCATTTATCTGGAGCTTTTATCATCTCTCCCTAAGTTTCTAGAACAGTTGCATGTTTAAACTTTATACTGAAAAAAATTTAAGAATTAAGAGCTTCCAGAGTTCTATATGCATGAAACAGTAAATCCACTCAGCCTATTTCAAGCAATAGGGAAGGTTTTTGTGGCAAAAAGTGTTGTGGACATATTCCAAGAAGTACTCCTCCAATATAGTGACAAAGTTCAGTGTGACTCATGTGTGCAGGTAATTGATACTATTAACACAAACAGAAATTTGAGGTCACTACTGGCAAGCAGTATAAAAATCAGGTTTGTTTTCTATGAACACTGAAAAGGAATTACAAGAAAGGCAAACTGAACAAAGATCAAGTTAAATATTTAATATATACATGCATATTTAATATTCATCTAACAATACCTCATTCATAGCTTATGCAACCCAAATGGATCACAGGTTGAAGACATTTCCTCTTGTTTCACAAGTTAAACATTGTAATACAATGTCCTTTTTTCCTTCCTTCCTACATTAAATGTCTGGGTTATTGGTTAGTAGCAGATACAGCTGATAGGAAAGGTCTCAGCTCTTCACCTATCTATAGAGTTAAGCAAGCTCAGAAAAACTGGATAAGGACTTAGACTATAAATACTTTGAACTGTGCGGAGCCAGACTCACAGCTTAAGTGAAGCTGATGGCGTGATCCAAAGACTATTGAAAGCAATGAGAACCTTCTTCTTGCTGGATCTTGAGAGGTTTTGCATCAGCAAAATGAGCAGCAGTCAGACATTCAGATTAAAAAATAATCTGGAAAGCAGATAGCAGAGGGAATAGAAATAACAGCCAGCCAGAGCCTGTAGAAGTTTGGTCTAAGACAGAAGAATTGTTCCTTTGCACTTGGGCTTATTGCCAAAGGAGCTTTTCAAAGAGACATCTGAAATAAGAGGAGGCAGGCATCTATCACAAGTCACCTTTATCAGTTCTAGGATGCGTGGTTGCTAACAAGGCTGAACACATTCATTTACACAAGATGCCACCAAGAATGAAGGAAGTCAAAGCCGCATTCATTGACACTTTGCCTCCCCTCCTTTACCCAAGGACTCTGCGTCTGGTGATCCAGTCTTCCAAAAGAGTGATACTTAAACGCCCTTTATATTTAGGAATTAGCAGATACGCGACGTGGAATTTAAACATGAATTTGCAATACCTTGTGTCTTTCATCGACACAAGTGCACAAACACAGAAAAAAGGCACATGCCCAAGAGATACAAGACTCTGGCCTGCCCTAGTAAAGGAACCCCTCAATTGTGACCTAAAGAAGCAAAATGTTTGACTGTATCAATCATATCCCCAGAGATGAGGGTTTTGTGAAGAAAGAACTAAACAGAAGTTACCTGATATAAGAACACAGACAACCCAAGAAAAAACAGCACTGCCACCAGCTAATGTAATCAGGGGCAAGCATCTGTCCACTGGAGAAAAGAGTGTGAGCAAGGAGATCCAAACTTTCATAGCCTCATTCCAAAAACAGGTCTTCTGGACAAAAGACATTTGTGTTAGACTGGCCAAAGGACATAACTGAGTGTCCTGAACAGCAGCATTGCTCACCCTGATAAGTTTGTGTCAGTATGTGCGCATGCTGCAATAACTGAATTATATGTTGACAATTTAACAGCAATAAACAGCTCATCTCTGTTCCAATCCCCCATTAGAATGAGAATCAAAGTCCCCTAAAATTAGCAGCTCAAGAAACTCACACTGAAGTACCTGAAAAACTCCTGACAGAGAAGAGCTGAGGCAGGACACTTGCCTCTACGGGCTGCTCCCAGCTGTGGTTCTCCGCTCCCATCACCGAGTTCTCCTGGTGTGCTGTCTCCTCCTCCCCTGCACCCTGTGTACACCAGACCTTAACCACCATCACTGACCCACTTTTAGTGCCAGATGTAGGGTGAGCAAGGGAATTTTCTTTCATATCTGGAACAATTCAGATTTTGTTCGCTTTTGTCTCCAAAGGCTGAGGTACAGACCAAAAAAAAAAAAAAAAGTATTTTTCAGAACTCGCTCGCTGTGCGTGCCAAGCAACGCATACAGCTCTCTACCACCTTCCATGAGGACAACTTTGTTCCTTTTATAGTTCTCCTGTTCCAGTCCCTAACAATCAAATTAAAAGAAACTCCAATCTACAACAAAAAAAATGTTTCATTGCAAATAGGCATTTTGTAAAAAAGACATTTTATATTTTTATATTATGTTGGTATAATCCAGGCAACTGTATTAAATTCTTTACAGCAGGGGACCCTAAGGTTTTTTTAAGTGACAGTTCCTTCCCTTTCTTACTGACTCCCTTTGAACACCATCTCTTTGACACACAAGAAAAGGTCAGTTGTCCTGCTGTCCTGAAAATGTGCCAGATTTCTAGAAATTCTGTAGTATTGCAGTTTTGGAACAGAAACACCAGTAAGATGAGCATGCAAAGACAGAAACATAAATACATGGGCTCTAGAGCTCACAAGGAGAATGCTCATTTGTAGAAGGAGGAAGATGCAGCTGTAATCACCAGTTTTGAAGAAGGCATCAGGGAAATCAATAGCAGACAAAAGATGACATCTCAGCACTGCATATATTCTAACAATGAAAAATCACCTATTTAGGGCTGATGGAAACCTTTGCAACCTAAACAGTATAAATTGGTTGCTAATTCAATAATAGGAAACTTTTCAAATGTACATGACGCACGCACAGAATATCAAACCATTCCTAGACATGCTGATGAGTGGAAATCCAAACCTGATTTGGCATCTGCCTGCAAACCTCCGCAGGGCTTGGAGCACCTCCACTGTCCTGCTGCTCCATTTGGATTTCTCTTTATTTCTCAGTAGCTGATGAACTCATTGGAAAGCAGCTACAGCGCACATTGTTTGGGAAGATAAACCCAGTAGGTTGAGTATTGAACACAGCTACGCTGTTACAAGTTACAGAGCACCTCAAGGATAGCAGAGTGGAGATCTTCAGTGTTTCATACACAGCATGTGCTTTCCTAGCTGGTGAATATAACTCATAACTGGCTTAACTTCTTAAAGGGGCAAACAAAGTAAAGCTTATTGTTGCCTTCTGAAAGCTGGATTGTTGGATATTAAGTTATATGTATCCCATTTTAGTCCACTCATGCACAAGTGTTAATTTTTTTCATTGTATGTTTAACATAACATGTACCTCATGCTACACTAATTATGATTTCATTCATGTCATTGCCTTCATATTCAATCACCATTGCTGCCTATTAACCTTTAACGTGATCGCACCAATAATTAGGTAATTGCTGTTATTCTTGAACGCTACTGAAAGGCTTCCCCGTGCAGCAGTTAGTCGTGCTGCAGGAAGATGGCAGTGATGGCAGTGACCTGCAGAATGACTGACTGACCAGAAGGTGACTAAACCCATCTCTTGGTATCCTAGTTAAATTAGAGGTTTCTCCTCTCGTGGTTTCGGGTCCCAGAAAGGAACCTGCAGGGAATATCCACAGAATTTTATCCAAGTTATTAGGATTATGATGCGATGGTCTCTGTATGCATGCATTCCCATAGAATCTGACCACACAATTTATATTGTTGCAATCTGATGAAAACCATGTGCTATATCCTAGAAAGAATATGCTGCCCACATTGTACAAAAGGCACCTGCTGAGTCATTTAAATATATTTTCGCATAGCTTTGTCAAGTTTACAGATTCAATTGAACATTTGTACAAGAGAAGAATTCAGTGCACTGTACAATAGATATTGTTTAGTCTAGTACACTGATTTATGCTCAAGTGGGATAAAAATCTACATTTCGTCTTCCCTATTAGAGCTTCCTGAATACTGCCAAGAACTACTTCTTGGAATAAAAATGAACATTTGTTCTCATGTTTGCAATTCTTTTTATTCCTTTCACTAACAAATCATCTGAGTACTTTGTTAAATTTTTGGTTCTATTTTTAGTAACATTGACAGAAAATTCAAATCATGTAAATATTTCTCTAGTTCTTCTGCTCATTTCCCTCATTATATTTGCTTTGGGAATGACTTATTGTCTTTATGACTCTTACTCCATTTCTTCATAAAAGCTACAATTAAGCAGGCACAGAATAATTTTAAAAAACCCCAACCCCCATATGGCTAAGATAGCTAACTAAACAGCATAAAACAGGCAAATGTGAAGGGCTCCTGACCAGCCCAGTGACTGAAGTATATTTGCATGAAGCATATGCCAAACAATACAGCAGAGGAAAAACTAAGAAAATTCGGTCGTGGGAAATCCAAAAGCAGAAAAGGGATAAAGCTTTTGAATAAAGTATTTAATACATCCAGTTTGTCCGGTTCTGCTCCCTCTTCCTTTCCAGAACCAAGGCCCATTCAGATATTCTGAAGATGAAACGTCCTTTACAGTTATTTTGAAGTACTCCGCAGACTAAGGAGTATAAAGCATTTTACACACTACATGTTTACTTTTTTTCAGGATTTCTCCTTTGCCTGCTAAAAACACCGAAAAGCATTCCAATGATGGCACATCAGCATGTGCACAGTGTACGAGGCAGTGCAATTGGCAGGCAGAAGGTAAGTCAAACCAGGCAGAAAACTCCACACCTCTCCCCTGTCAGATCAGTAATTCCATGAATACAAATGTTTGGCGTGTAGAATCTAGAGAGGATATTTGGATGTCAAGTTGTAAATTGTTTTTCCTCTCTCCAAAGGATAAAAATGTCCACCCCAAAACACAATGCAGAGTATATAGTTTAAATAGATAGATTTAGAAATAAGCATGTTTATTTTTTTTCATGAAAAGGACAAAAAAAACCAAAGGGATCAAAGAGTAGTTATTTTAGAATTATCCTAAAACCTACCACCAAGACAGTACTAAATGCAAACTTTTATATTTACGCTGAGAAACAGATAACTTACTTTCTCAACAATAGCACATGTACTGTGGAATGTGCATTTTAACAGGATGCAGTTGTAAAAAGGGCAGGTCATTGTAAGTCTACACAGGAAATCTTCTGGCTCATAGTCGGGAGGCAAAGTAATGCATGTGAGGTTTAAAAAGATTCATATTCATCCCTTACATTCTCCCACACCTCTGGCTGGTTTTTGCCTAGGCAGCAGAAATAACAAGATTGTGTGTGCTGCTACAAAACTGAGAGATCTTAAAGATTAATTCATTAATTTTCTAGATCCAGCCACAAAGATATTTAGCAACAATTTTTGGATGATCCTTTGCTTTAGAGATGGATTCAAGGTGGAAGATTTGTATCCAAGTCTTACTTCTAAAACACAGATCTGAGGCATTCAAAGCTTTGGGCCTGATTTTGGGTCTCCAAACTGTGAACACCAGCAAAATTAAGTCAGCTGCTCCGCTGGAGTATCAGTATCACTGAACTATGGACCTTTACTCTGGCAAATAATGTGTAGATATACATCTTCCTCATTACAGCTGAGCATTTTTGGAGATAAAGGCAGATTTCATCCTAGAATTTTGTACAACCTCATGACTTCGGTTTTGTCCCAAGTCAAACATCCTTCCCATGGGAGAGGAAAAAAAGGGGTTTCTCATCACTCGCTGGGGTGAATTATGAGAATTATGTGACTAGATAGGGGAATTTCTCTGAACAAGACCCACTTTCTCCATTCCTCCTGAAGGAACAAAGACATGCAAGAGCATATTTCTTTGTGCTGCTGCCAAATAGTGGAAATTTATCATCATAATTAAAGAAACAAATTGCCAAAAACATGTATTATTTGCAGATGGATTCCTCTGTCTTCTGTGAAAATTCTCTGTTTACATTTCAAATGAGTGGAAAAATAAGATTATACATTTGAAAACGCCTCAGGCCAACTATTAGGAGAGATAGTGAAGCTCTGAACTTTCTCCTGCAAAACACACCTGAAAGACTTTCTAATTTCTCAGCATGTTGACATTATTTAAATTCCTGTCTCACTGAAATATAGCCAAAGCTGAAGCTCTAGCCTCCAGAAAATAAACTCTTGTTTAATAATGTGATGGGTAAACGTATCCAGGAAATGTCACAAAATAAATCTGAGATAAATTAAACAAAACTGACTTCCTTTTTTATGTCAGATGCCTCTAATTTTGGCAGTTTGGGGTAACAAAAGAAAGCAAGCACTTAGAAATGAAAATGTCTGTTTAGCAACAGAGCTATAAAGAGAAAATCACACATTTCCAAATTTGTAACAGAATCTGACAATATACGACCTGGGTCTGCTAGCTACGCCGTACACAAATCTCTCATTGGCTTCAGTACGAAGCAGATTATTTGTCTTTATTTAAAATTTTGACTATTGCTTAGGAATACGGGTGCAGGAGGGCTATGCATCAGAGGATGCTAGAGGTTGTATTCATCCATCCTGTACAATGCTGGATATTGTTGCCACTCCTTGACTTTCAGATAACTGTTTCCTACAAACCATCTGCTAAAAGAATGGAATGTCAGGATAGAAGACTAACTGGCACCAGCACCAGATGTATGGAGTTACAGACCACAGAAGCCACTAGAATAATGGTAGACATGGTTCTTCATTAGTGGAAGATGTGGAGAATCGGCAGCCAAGACTTACACAGGCTGTTGATAAACATAAAATAAAATGGATTAATATAATATATGGGGAAAACACAAGCATTTAATATGAAGAAAGGGTAATTTGGGGTCATAGCAAAACGTGAAAAATTGTGGGACTGCAGTCTTTTTCTGTGCGATAACCAAAATTCTCCCGCTCCTTGTTTACTTCCTTAAGTACCCAAGCTCACCCTTTTCATTTCTCCTCAGCAGCACTGCATTCTCTTCTGCAAGGTGCTCTCCTGTGCAGGGTTACAGGCTTTCAGCACAGCTGCATGCCATGAGAGCAGAAGAGGTAGATTTGCAGGCTGCTACCTGAGCCTGTCACCCTTTACAGATGAGCTCCCCAGCTGGCTGAGCAGATGCCAGCTGAAATAAGGAAACAATTATCTTTGCACCTAACTGACTCCTTTAGATCTTGCTAAGAGATAGATGACCAACCATGAAAATATGCTGAATAGTGGCCAAGAATATTTAAGAGATTAAATATAAAATTTGCCTAAGTCTTGGGGCTAGAGGTGATTTTTTGCCAGATTGTCTCTGGATATCATAAGGATGCCTACTCACGTGCCATCCTAACCTTACTCACTGCTCTGGACTGGGGCTTCACTTCTTTACAGCACCAGATGCTGCTCTGATTACAAAGTCACATGCCCTTGTGAGTAAGCCACGCTTAGCAATATATTTTGGGTGAGGGTGGAAAAAAAAAATCTGTCAAATGAAAAGATAAGTGGGATCTAAAAGAAAATACTTATCCATTGAAACAAACCAGGGTAAAAAAAATATCTCTGAGCCAAGCTTTACCCCTCTAGAGATTTAAAGAATGTGCTGTTTGCGTTATTTAGTGCATTGCAATTACCCATTTTCTGAAGAATGTTATTTCAAGCCTTTTCCCCACTCACTGCTTTCCTCTAATCTCTTTTTCTGAGCCTCCATTCTTAATGCCTCTCTGGGAGCACACAGGTGATGCTGAATGCTAATGAGATACCAACTGCAGCCCCAGAGCAACAGGACCGAATTGCATCCATTCAGAACAGCCAGCTGACAGGTACTCCATCAGGCACTGTGTGACTCTAGCTGTCCGGCCACTGGTGACTCATTCAGTGGGTAGTCTCGAGGCAGTGTACCCACAGCTCTTATTTTAAGCTGTGGGGCTTCTTCCTCAGTACCTTAAACACTGCCGTATATGTGATGAGGAAGATACAAGCAGTAGAATAGTGACAGCAAAGGAGAGAACAGTCTTTCCAATGGATTATTTGGGGGGCAGGCAGAATCTCTAAAGTAGCAGCAGCTTTCCCTTACAAACAAATTAATTACAGCAAGATGCTTTGTTCTCCCATAGCAGCGTCCATCTGGCAGGGGACTTTAAAAAACCAAAAAGTTTTCACAACAGCCTTTGAGAAAGGAAATATCACCTTCTTCACACAGATGAAGAAAACAAGGGGCAAAGAATGATGTCCTCAGGATCATATAGAATAGAACAAAGAGTCAAGAAAAACACCCAGAGTGTGCTTGTTCAGCACTGGAGGAGTTCTTGGAAGCATGAGATAGTTCCACATATTATGATCACAGAGCATCACATGGGGTAAAGGAGGGGATGGGAAAGTCTTACAGCTTCCCACAGAAAACCTCACAGTAATAAGCCTGGGGAAGGAGTTTTCCCAGAAGACTTCTTCCCACATCACTTATTTGAGAGGGTGGGACATCAAACCTCAAAATATGCAGCTTGACCTGACATACTTGTTTTTGCACCGTAAGCCTCAGACGGACAAGGCAGCTGCCTGCTAAAGGCATCCTGTTACTGTCATGCAGTTCCAGAAGTTTATTTGGAGGATTTTCTTAGCCAACTATCTCCATACCAATCTTCCAGCATCTTGTTATGGGAGGAGAACTAGGGCAAGGGAGCTTTCCAAAGGGAGAAAGAACCCCGAAGGTCTGATTAGTGGAAGGCACTGCATGCCCTGTGTAGTTTCTTCCTCTGTGGGAAGAGAGGAATGCAGCCTGCCTTATGCACCAAAAGTAGAGTCCTGAGGGCCAGGTAATCTTGAACGTTTATCCTGTATTTGACACTACCTGACACCCTCTTCCAGTGATAGATCACTGACCCTCTGTGCCTCAGTTTCCTCCATGTCACCTCAATGAGCTGCTGCACTTCTATGAAGCAATGTGAGAATGACAATGGTAGAGCCCATTCAGAATGGGAAAGCATTATTTATTTTTCTGAACTTTCCATACAGTTTTGCAGTTGCCCTAGGTAGGTCACAAAATGCCTGTTTCTCAAAGCAACTGAAATGAGGAAATTCCTCATTTCTTTCTTGAGTAATGATACCAATAAATGCTGCGCCACTGTGTACTAAATCAGCATAACCCTTCACGGCTCATATGTCTTAAAAGTGTTTATTGAACTTGTTTTGAACTGAAGAGGACTGCAGCACCCTAGTGAAAAACAAGGGAGGACAAAGAGATAGAGAGACCAAACAAATCTGACTTATTCCAACAAATAACTGCTCTAATCTCATAATGATGGAAGATTTCTGGAGAGGCTTGTTTTCTTGCTCCTTATTGGGAGCCTTTTTGGCTCCCAAAAAGAGCCAGAAACTTTGATAGAGAAGGGGGTGTTTATCTGGACGCATGATTTTTAAAAGCCCAGCCAAGTGCATAAGGGAAGCAAGGCAACTTCAGCCTCCAGAGAAATAACCTTCAAATCACAATTTGACAAACAATATCAAAAACTATCAGAGAAGCAAGCAATCTAGCTGACTGCAGTGTTTTCATTCCCTTCTCAGCAGTGTGACCTCATCACAGTCGCGCTCGCTCAGAATCCTATTACTGCTGCCTCAGCTGTAGAGCTGCAAGACAAAGGAAGGTTACAGACATCACTCCCCTCTGTGCCTTGCTAATCAATAGTTTTTATCTAATTTCTTTGCTTCAAGATAGAGGAAAACAAGGTGCTGCATTTGAAATGGAAGGCTGGGAATAAGCGAGCTTTGTGGGAATCAATACAAAATAGAATAGCTGACAATGTCATCCTGCCTGAAACATTATGAAGACAGATTTGAAGTTCCTCTAACTATCTAGATGTTTGTATTTTTAAACATTGACTTAGTGTCTGCAGAAAAATCAGCTTTATTTAATAGCCATTGCGGTTTCAGAACTTTTTGTGCTAGTGGTTAGTCTGCTCAATTTCCTTATACTTCTGGTCTGGATGGAAGTTTCCCTTTTGGTGTCAATTTAGGACTCAGCATGTGGCTCTGCTAGCTTGCTGCACTTAGGTGGGTAATTTACACATGGCAACATAGTGCAACACAGGCCAGGTGATGGGCAGCAGTTACTGCAGTGGACGTACTTCTTTCCATTCATCTAAATGCTAGGTAACTTTTAATAACCTCACATGATCCAATTTCCTCAAATTAGCTAATAAGAAATGTGAAAGCCCAGCACTACTTAAACTAGAACCAGCAGGGTTAAGAAATGCCCTAACAGTCTAAGAAGAAGCCCACAGGTACTTAACTCAGAAGAGGGCAAGAAGTCAGAGTTAAAAGACATAAAATCATCTCCAGCTATAATGCATTGTGAAATGGAAGTGTCAATATTGAGCCTACTTTGTCTCTTCCCAAACACTGAAAGGCTTCTCTAAACTAAAGCACAGAGGAGAGAGTTGGAAGGAAGGCTGCTCAGCCCACTCCATTTACCTTCGTGCCTCTCTGGAGAGTCCTTCACCCACACGTCAACATCAGCAGCAACCCACCTCTTTCCCCATCTCAAACTCTTATAGAGTTCCTGTGGGAAGCTTTAATTCCTTACAGCTGGTGGGTCTCTGCACTCACGACAGGCAGCTGTGTTCCTGCATCCTCCCCTGCCCCTCCAAGGTGAATTAACACTTTCCCAGCAGCGCTTTAGCCAAACCAATGTGTATGTCTACATAGCCCCTCACTTTGTTCCAACGTATTACATCCCAAATACAAAAGAGGCAGCAGAAGGCACATTAGAGTAGAACATGTCATCCAGACTCTGCTCAGCAAAACCCTTCTTCAACTGCTTTCCAACTAAGAGACTTCAAGGTCAAAAAGACAGGAACTTCCCAGGTGCCTACAGTTTTCCTGTTGAATGTGCGCATCAGTCTCTGTGAGGCTGAGAATCAAAGCACCTATCACACATTCAAGCTACTCTGGGACTCTAAACTGAGCCATTCCTTTACTTGCTTCCCCTAAAATCCAGTAGGTTTTTCCCAGTGCGTGCCTGCCATATTGCAGTGGCAATCAGGGGTTCCTTTTATCCAATTCTTTAGTGATCAGCTTGGTCAGGATGTGGATCCAGTTTCTGTCTTTGCTTGGAGGGATCCAAAGCCACTTTCCCAGACATCTTCCCCACATTGAGGTGAGGATCCTTGCCACTGGGATGCTGCAGAAAGGAGCCATTCCCAGATCCCCCACTCACACTGAAAACAATAGCACAAGTCCTGTTTTATTATAAGGGGGGAAAAAAGGGGACTGGAGTACTTACCTTTGAAAGAGCACTCCAGACAGCTAATCCCACATGGAAAGAGAAGTGAGCCACTACCACTGAGCAAGGAGCCTGGAGAGGGGTATGGCTGGCGGCACACCCTTCTCCGTAGCAGGGGCTGCTTTAAGCAGCTTCCTCCCAGCGTGTTGCCTTTGCTGGCTGCCATTCTGAGGCTCCTCGCTCAGCGCTCTGGATCCCACCAAGGGGGCAGGCATCTAGAGCTCAGCCTTTTGGCATCCACAGAATACTTTGGGTCTTGGTCTGAGGTGGGCTTAGTGTTCCCTGGCAGAGTTTCCTTTCATCTCATGCTGCTATTCGAACGGCATCGTCTTGGGCTTCGGCAGAAAAAATAGTGAAATCAAGTGAATGTGAAATTCTTTCTGTCGCAAAAAGTAGCTCCTGCCTATGAAGTGTAACTGCTTCACAGCTGAAGCTTCTCAGTTAGAGTAAAACATTTTTCAGTGAACCATAAGATTTAATTTTTGTATAATTATGTGTCATTAATACAGTTAGCATATAGCATTTAGAACCTCCCAAAAATGCAGTACAAGCACCAGCTACTCCATGATGCTACGTCACTGCAGCTTGCGATCTTATTTTGGAATGCCGTGAGTTTGGTCGAGAAGGGTTGTTTTAATTTAAGAATTGAGCTATAACAATCTCATTCAGAACTATGAACTTGCTTCTGTTTAACGGATAAACCACTATTTCTGGAATGAACTTTCATAAATCTGCCACTAGCCACATTTTTAAATAAAAAATATAATTTTAATGTAATGGGAAATTGCTCACTTGTTAAACAGTAATAATTTCTCTCATTCTTACTTTGTGGACGACAAAACTGCTTGCGAGGTTGGAAGCTGGACACTGTAAAGTGCAAGAGTGAAGACAGATAGGTAACCAGTAACAAGTCCAAATCTGAGCTGCAGCAAAGGCAAGAACTGCATTATAATAAATGTTTGTACAGTTGCTTGGCTGATGTTTTAATGCTAACCTGGCAGGAAGATTAGCTGCTTACCCAGGGAAAACTACCAACGCAAGCAATTTTTATTTTCTAGACAAATAGTAAATTCAATTTAAATTTGTTAAAGTTTCAGATTCAAAAAAGAGAGACATTTTTCAAAATGTCAAAACATTTCATGTTGACATTTTTTATCTAAAATGTTTGTTTCAGAAATGCCAAAAAGTTTCACTTTGACATTTTTCCCATGGAATTTTTTTTCAAATTAGCATTTTTCATTTAAAAGTTCAGGTAATGTTTAAAAAATGAATCTTCTTTAAGACAAGCTAAATAGCTCAAAAATGAAGTGAAATATTTCAGTTCAGGTCAAATAAAATATTTGCCATTGATCAAATACAAATTTAGTGCTTCCCTGAAAAGATCACATTTGTTTGAACTCAAAACAGTTTTTTTCTAGTTCTTTATTCATAAAACAAAAAAGAAGTTTTATCTAAATTTATAAACATCATATTGATGTTTAATACATGTATTTTGGTTTTCATAAATGCTATGGTCATGGCTTCTCGCACCTTCATAAATCATCATGAATCTGAATTATTTTAGATAACTGGGTGCACCTTTTAGCCCATCACAAGCATGAGATAGAACATGTAACTTAAGCTTCTTCAGCTAATGTTTAGGCTAGTGAGTTTTATTTTATATTTGCTACGGGCTAAAATTTTTGTTAAAGATCACTCACCACCAGGGGGTTCAATTCACACATATATCTGTGACTTGGTCTTGGCTGAGGAACAGTCATTATTTTATATTTATGAAGCTATATTAATATTTAGGAAAGGAGCCTAAATATTTTTCCTGAAATAACATCAGCCAAACAAAATTACAAGCTAGAGATCTGGAGATGGATTAGATCAATTAGTAGATGAGCTGGGACAATGCATTGTTTCATCCCTTAATGTTGAGATCCTGCAGCTACAGCAAGTTAGAGATCAGTTAAATGTTTCATATGCACTGTGTCTGATTTATTTTATACCAGGGTGTGTTATGAACTGGCTCAAGCAATCTGAGAGCTGTTTGTAGGTATCATGGAGATATTGCCCTCTATGGAGAGTAGATCAAGTTGCAGACGTTTGAAAAAAAGTCAATCCTAACATCTAATCTTTAAATGGGGGGTGGGAGGGTGAGGGGAGCCAGGAAATAAGAGGTCAATCATCTTGAATTGCCAGACAGCTATTACATTAAACTACCAAATAAATTCTTATAAGCATCTAAGTGTAGAAAGAAGATGAGGGTGAAATTTAGCCTGATCCAAGGATTTGTCAGCATCAAAGGAGGAACTCCTACCTTTTTCTCCCTTCTCTGC